>NC_135969.1:6533763-6599953 GCF_053455715.1 Rhinoraja longicauda
GTGACGTTTCGGGTCGAGACCCTTCTTCAGACTGAGTCTGAAGAAGGGGCTCCACCCGAAACGTCACCCATTCCTTCTCTCCCGAGATGTTGCCTGACCCGCTGAGTTACTCCAGCTTTTCGTGATACCTTCGAATTAGGAAGCAGGATGGAAACAGGCCCACTTTCCCAGCACCATTCCCTGAGGCACACCATTAGTCATCGGCCTCCAGTCCAAACTTGTTTCCTAATTGCGCTTTGCATTCATATCTTGCTTTTTTCCCCAGGCAGAATTGATGTGTTATTTATGTTTAGCATCTTGTCTGTGTACTGGTGATGCTGCTGCATGCAGGATTTTCATGGTATCTGTTCCCCACCATACCTGTGAGCACGACAATAAATATGACTCAACGTGATCTGAAGAGTAAGAAAATAACTGCAGATGCTGGTACAAATCGAAGGTATTTATTCACAAAATGCTGGAGTAACTCAGCAGGTCAGGCAGCATCTCAGGAGAGAAGGAATGGGTGACATTTCAGGTCTAAAGAAGGGTCTCGACCCGAAACGTCACCCATTCCTTCTCTTCTGAGATGCTGCCTGACCTGCTGAGTTACTCCAGCATTTTGTGAATAAATACCTGTGATCTGAAGAGTGGTCTCAAGCCAAAAATATCACCCATTCCTTCTCTCCAGAAATGCTGGCTGTCCCACTGAGTTACTCCAGCATTTTGTGTCTCTCTTGGGTGTGAACAAGCTTATGCAGTTCCTTCCTCAACTTGACTTAACTTAACTCGAATCCCCAAGGCAAAGCATAATTTATCAAAAAGATATGCACTTTGGAAGAATGGAAGGGGAAGTACAATGTTTTCATCAGGTCATAAGGGATAGGAGTAGAATTTGGCCCATTGTCTACCTCCATTCAATCATGGCTGATCTATCTCTCCCTCCTAACCCCATTCCCCTGCCTTCTCACCATAATCTCTGACACCTGTACTAATCTTTGGGCAGCCACGGTGGCGCAGCGGTAGAGTTGCTGCCTTACAGCGAATGCAGCGCCGGAGACCCGGGTTCAATCCCAACTACGGGCGCTGTCTGTACGGAGTTTGTACGTTCTCCCCGTGACCTGCGTGGGTTTTCTCTGAGATCGTTGGTTTCCTGCCACACTCCAAAGACGTACTGGTGTGTAGGTTAATTGGCTTGGCAAATGTAAAAATTGTCCCTAGTGTGTATAGGATGGTGTTAATATGCGGGGATCGCTGGTCGGCGCGGACCCGGTGGGCCAAAAGGGCCTGTTTCCACGCTGTATCTCTAAACTAAACTAAACTAAACTAGTCAAGAATCTTCCCTAATTACGTGATCTTTTCATTCTGTGATGACATAAGCAGCAAAGTGGCAGGGTCTGAATATTCCCACAAATTTCCAAATGTCAGGAAGGACATTCTTGCTATTCAGGGCGTGCAGCGTAGGTTTACTAGGTTAATTCCCGGAATGGCAGGACTGTCATATGTTGAAAGACTGGAGCGACTAGGCTTGAATACACTGGAATTTAGAAGGATGAGAGGGGATCTTATTGCAACATATAAGATTATTATGGGGTTGGACTCGTTAGAGGCAGGAAACATGTTCCCAATGTTCGGTGGGCCGAAGGGCCTGCTTCCGCGCTGTATCTCTAACTAAACCAGATGGTTCTCAGGTAAGGGAGAAAACCTCGAAACTCAACCCTCTCCCCTGGGTTTCAATAGTTAGTTTGGAAAGCAGGTCGGTTGTGGTGGACAGGTTGGTGGATAGATCTGCTCTTTCACCGATGAATTTGAAACCACTCCAGAAACTTGGAGCAATTCCTTTCCCATTACAGAAACATTGCAAGGACATTTTAGCTTGAATGAATTACTTTATAAACACGTGGGGGGGGGGGGGGGGGGGAGTTTTGGAACAAAGAGTGTTAATTGAGATTTAAAAAAAATTGAAATTAATTAAATTAATTGAATTAATTAAAAATTTAGATTAATTGAGATTTAAAAAAATATTGATAAGGTATATACAAAGAGTAAATCAGAAAAATCCATTTTCCTTCACAAAGAGATTTAAAAAAATCAGGAGACATAGAATTAAAAGAACTGAAAGAAGGGTCAGACCACCGAGAGACTTGTGTGATGAAGATAACCGATTACTGTACCAACTGGAAAACAAGTGAGAGGAATAAATGTTCGCGTACTAATCGATCAGTAAAAATGTTGTACCTTTGCCAATGTACAATTGACAATTGAATTACTTGCTCGCACTTGTACGGTGCCACCCAATGCAATACAACCGGATGCAACATTCTTTTCGAAAATCACAATGTAGTTTAATTCTTAAGAAAATTCTCTTGAACTTACTCCAGAATTATTGCTCTACTGTACGTATCAACACTTTTAACATCATGCCGACATAATTTGCGCAAGAATAAAATGTTACCATTGTGCGGGAAATTTTCAATAAATTCTCCAACGTACTCCTTAAATTAAGAATGGAATGGAGCAAGTTTATTTCCAAACTCACCAGAAGGCTGAATTGCCAGGCAGGCTGTCAGCCAACACATCGACTGCAAGCTCATCATCTTTATGGCCATATTTTCTTTCCAGTTTATTCCTTGTGTTTCAGACCTCAGTTAAAACGTGATCCTCCGGTGTGCTCAGAAGAACGGAATGAGAAAGTTAGTGTGCAGTGCTTGGAGTTTCAGTTTCGTTTGGAAATTGTTTTATGACAGAGTCGTGTTGCAGAGCACGATGTGGTGCCCTCCAACGTATCATGATGAAAACAAGTCATTAAACTGCTTCTGTTCCCCCTGCTGGAAGCTGCAGTTCTTGAAGATTCAACTCACTGTTTGGACTAAACTAAATGAGGATAGTTCATGAGACTTGGAAGAAGGGTCTCGACCCGAAACGTCACCCATTCCTTCTCTCCTGAGATGCTGCCTGACCTGCTGAGTTACTCCAGCATTTTGTGACACCTTCGATAGTTAATGAGACTCTAATGGTTGAATCACTAACTAGTTCAAGTTTGGCCTTGCAAAGGACCTGCCAATAGGTTATTATATGGCCGATGACAGAAGTGCAGAGTGTGTAGGAAGGAACTGACTCTGTGTGTCTCGGCGATCTATTCCTCCCATGATTTTATGCAACTCTCTAAAATCACCCCGCAGGTTTCTATAGGTTTCTCCAGCTGTTTCATGAAGTGTAGCTGGTACTGCCACAACACTCTTCTCCCACCAACACAAAGTGGCGCATGTGTGGAAAGCTCTGTCACTGTGTGGAGTCTTGTTCCAACCGTTGAAGACGACCTCTCTGAACAAGTTCCCAGCAGGGATGTCATCAAGGCAAATGTGTTTCGTTTAGAGATACAGCACGTAAACACGCCGGTGGGGAAGTTAGTTGGAGTTTGGACTCGCTATTTGAAAGAGACTCGCTATTTGAAAGAGGGAACTAAAACTGCAGACGTGAAGGTTTTATATTTATAACTTCTATTTTTCTCTTCCTCATCTATGATTTAGAATGATCTTAAATGAATGTCACCAGAGAGGGGGCCTGATTCAGATATCGGATACACTGAGTTGTCATTCTTCACACATCTGGAATGGGGTGACTGGACTTGTATTCACTGGAGTTTAGAAGGATGACAGGGGAATCTTGTAGAAACATGTAAAATGCTTAATGGGTTTGGATAATCTAGGGACAGGAAAAATGTTCCCCATGATGGGGGAGTCCAGAACCAGAGGTCACAGTTTAAGAATAAAGGGGTAGGCCAGGAGTTTTTCTACTGGGGCGGCAATGTTTTTTTAATTTATTTTTGCTGTCTCACTTTGCAATGTGTGAGAGTGTTAATATGATGTGAAACTCACCAACGTCTCGTACATCCCTTCCCCTGCTGCTAGTGCACGTGGCCATGTTTGAGTGGCTCCCCTCAGGTCTCTAATAAACCCTTCCATGTCAACTGGATGCCAAATTCATTTTGAATTCAGTCTGATAAAGGGTCCCGACCCGTACATTTTGCACAGAAATGCCGCCTAATTACCAAGCCAATTAGCCTGTAAGCCTGAGGTAGACACAAAATAGCTGGGGTAACTCATCGGGTCAGACAGCATCTCTGGAGAAAAGGGTCGAGACCCTTCCTCGACCTGAAACGTCACCTATTCCTTTTCTCCAGAGATGCTGTCTGACCCGCTGAGTTACTCCAGCTTTTTTGTGTTTATCTTCAGTTTAAACCAGCTTCTGCATTGCCTTCCTACAAACCTAAAATACTTGTACGTTTTTGGAGTGTGGGAGGAAACCGAAGATCTCGGGGAAAACCAACGCAGGTCATGGGGAGAACGTACAAACTCCGTACAGACGGCACCCGGGTCTCAGTGCAGTACGCGCTGTAAGGCAGCAACTCTACTGCTGCGCCACCGTGCTGCGACTTAGTACTGAAAGTAACAAAGAGACAGTTATCAACAAAACAAAGCATATTTTACTGAAGGCATTGGACTTCCCTATACACTGGGATCAGCCAATCATCCCTGTCCCGCCCGCAATTGGTCCAAAACGCCGCAGCGAGACTCCTGACGGGTACCCGTAAAAGGGACCACATCACCCCGATTCTGGCCTCTCTCCACTGGCTCCCAGTACAGTACAGAATCAACTTCAATACAATACAATATATCTTTATTGTCATTGTACAGGGGTACAACGAGATTGGGAATGTGCCTCCCATACGATGCAATAAATTAATTAACTAATCAGCATTAATTTAAACAACCCAATGAAACAAATTGTAACAGTTTTAATACGGAATAAAGTGCAAGTAGATCTGTGCCGGATCACTGTGCGATGTGACCATCCGGCTCAGCAGGACCGGTTCATAGCAGCTATGGCCCTGGGCATGAAGCTGTTCCTGAGTCTGGAGGTGCGGGTGTAGAAGGCCTTGTATCGTCTGCCCGATGGTAGAAGTTCGAACAGACTGTTGCAGGGGTGTGAAGATTCTTTGTGAATGCTGGTAGCTTTTCTGAGGCATCGTGTGTTGTAGATGCCCTCCAAGGCTGGTAGCTGTGTTCCGATGGTCCTCTGTGCTCTATGGACTACCCGCTGAAGAGCTTTCCTCTCTGCCTCCGTGCAGCTGAGATACCACACAGGGATGCCATGTGTTAGGATGCTCTCTATGGTGCAGCGGTAGAAGGTCGTCAGCAGCTGTTGGGGTAGGCCAGACTTTTTCAGTGTACTTAGGTAGAACAAGCTCCTCCTATTCACAAACAAAACCCTAAACGGGCTTGCCCCCCACCACCAAATCAAAAATCTTCTAACCCACCACTCTATCTCCAGGTCCCTCAGGTCGGCCGACTTGGGGCTACTGACTATCCCGTGGTCTAGGCTTAAGCTCAGAGGTGACCGCGCTTTTGTGGTTGCAGCTCCTAGACTGTGGAACAGCATCCCTCTCCCCATCAGAACTGCCTCCTCCATCGACTCCTTTAAGTCCAGGCTCAAAACCTATTTCTACTCCCTAGCATTTGAGACCCTCTGAGGGGGCGCTGTGAACTGTTTATGTATGTGCTGTTATGTTTGTGTGCCATTGTATGTTCATTCTTCGTACCTGAACTGATGTACAGCACTTTGGTCAACGTGGGTTGTTTTTAAATGTACTATACAAATAAAATTGACTTGACTTGACTTGACTCAGGATACAATAGTCGCTCATGCAAAAGTGTATCAAGAGCCAAAGCACATGGTCCACCAGGTGGCGCCACCAGCTCTGACTGCCTCGCCAACAGTCTGTCTTTCCTTCTACTTTTTAAAATTATTTTAAGTATGAGTTAAAGTACATTTTAGTGTTTCTTGGTTTGTTTTATGTTGGAATTGGGGGAAACCTTTTTTCAATCTCTTACCTCGACGGAGTTGCGATGTTTCTCCGTATCGTATCTCCGTCCCCACTGCGGCCTAACACCGAGGAGTTGGCGGACTTTCCTGGAGACCGGCCCGGCGCTCCAAGCCGCGGGCACGGCGCGGACGTTAACATCACGGAGCTGCGATCCTTTGCCGGGGATTGACTGTGGAGAGCTCCAACCACGGGGTCTGTGGACTTTAACACCGTGAAGCCTGTGGTCTCTGGTAAGAAGAGGCCGACTCGGGAGCTCCACGCCGCGGAGAGTGTTTCAACCGTCCCGACGCCGGAGTTTCGATCAGCCTGATGCGAGGGCCTCGGACAGCCGGCAGCGGCGACCGCAGACGGTTCAACAGCCCCGACCGCAGGTGAACAAAGAGGAAGTGATTGAACTTTATTACCTTCCATCACAGTGAGGAATGTGGAATCCGCTGTGGTGGATGTTTATGTTAAATTTTATTTTATGTGGCTGTGTGTCTTGTTGCTTTTCACTTAATGTGGCTGTATGGTAACTCATATCTCACTGAACCTTAATTGGTACATGTGACAATAAATTGAATCTTAAATCTTGAATCTTGCTACCCTTTTTTCCTAAAGGTACTGATAAAATTAACACATTTCTCAAGAGAGACCCCATTCTAACAGAAGGTCTCCAGTGAACAATGCAGTTTTAGGCTCAGGTCACCAAGCCTGTCATTCACAGAGATACGTGACCTTCTGCGGTCAGGGTCTCCATCTACACGACTCTCTCTCTCTCTCTCTGTGCGCGGGTCAAGGTCACCTTGAGTCTCCGCTTCCTCACCCCACGATCTTTCCAATTCTCCACCACTGATCCCTGCCACGTGACCCAGTGTGCTGCTCACCAGTCTGGGAGAACTCACCCAGTCCGTTTCTCCGGCTGTGATTATGGTGATGCACCACTGGAATGGTGGACACTGGCATTTGCCAGTAGCCCTGCTTACTGGGAGTGTGGACAGCCATTGCTGGAAGGCCTGTGCCCACGGGGATTCCCATAGATAGCGTGGACCAGCTCAACAACGTGAGAGGCCACAGCTCCAAACTGGGATGATGTGCAACTTGGAGGGGCACTCACAGGTGGCGGTGTTTAGTTTAATTTAGTTTAGTTTAGAGATACAACGCGGAAACACCCCTCTTCGGCCCACCGGGTCCGCGCCGACCAGCGATCCCCGTACATGTACACTCTCCCCTACACCCACTAGGGACAATTCTTACATTTACAATGGCGGGACTATCATATGTTGAAAGACTGGAGCGACTAGGCTTGTATACTGTAGCGACCATAGGGATTGGTCCTGTGAGTCGAACCCTCGGATTGGCCAGCAAGGTCACGTGGTGGTTTTGGCGCCCAAAACCAGTCAGTGGGAAGAGAACTTCGATGTAAACAGTTTGAGTTAATGGTTGCCTGTAATCTCGGTTGTTATCCTTTGTAATTGAATATTGCTACCGCAATAAACTTCTTTAACAAAGTACAAGCCTCCAGACTCGCCATATTTGTGACCCCGACGTGATCTAGCCGATCATCTACCATGCAGGGACAAGACGCCTCTGCTTCGGTTCTAACGCCCGGCGTACCGCAGCTAAACGCGGTCAGCGTTCATCTTCCTCCATTTTGGGCGCATCAACCACACCTTTGGTTTGCCCATGCTGAAGGTCAGTTCCACCTGAGAAACATCTCGGTGGACGAGACGAAGTATTATTACCTGGTCAGTGCTCTACCGCCGGAGACGTCCACGCGGGTGATGCAGTTCATCACCTCCCCTCCTGCAGACGGCAAGTACGAGGCGCTGAAGGTACTCTTGCTTCGAACCTTCGGATTCAGTAGGCATGATCGAGCTGAGAGGCTTATGCACCTACCGGATCTCGGAGATCAGCTGCCGTCCGCCCTCATGGCCGAAATGTTGGCTCTGGCAGGCGAACACAAGGATTGCCTCATGTTCGAGCAGGCATTCCGAGAGCAACTTCCAGAAGATGTTAGGCTTATGCTCACGGATTGTTCTTTTAAGGACCCCGTGGCATACGCGGAGAAAGCCGATGCGCTCATGGCGTCCAAATCGAAAAAACACAGTTCGATCAACAGGGTCTCGGCATCATCGGGCAGCCCACAGCGACGCCAAGATGGCGCCGCGACTCACGCCACTTCTCCGAAACCTCGCTAAAAAGATCCGCACAAGCGCGGCTGGTGTTATTATCATCTGAGATGGGGGTGGAGAAGCCCGCAACTGCCGCTCACCTTGCACCTTCTCGGGATATGCCTCGGCCGATCGTACATAGAGGCGGTTGCGATTGGCCAGAACCGACGCCTCTACGTCAGGGATCGATACACGGACACAGAGTTCTTGGTCGACACGGGAGCCATAGTAAGCATCGTACCGCCGACCGACCTCGAAGCCCAATCGGGTAAGAGAGGGCCTACCCTCATCGCGGTCAACGGTAGCCCTATCCGCAAGTATGGTACGCGGGCAATGTCTCTGGCTTTCGGCACCCGCACGTTTTCGCTCGGGCTCGGAGGTTGCCGACTCGTACGGTGGCATTGATGTCTCATAAAAGACGCAACATCAGTTTTAATATGTTACCAAGCAAACCTCGTGCAATGCAATACAAGTAACGAGGAGTTTTAGTTTAGTTTGGAGATACAGCGCGGAAACGGGGCCTTCTGCCCACCGAGCCCACCCCGACCAGTGATCCCCGCACATTGACACAACCCTACACACACGAAGGACAATTTTACATTATACATTTACAGCAAGCCAATTAACCCACAAACCTGTGAGGCAGCAGCTTTACCAGCTGAGCACGTGTGCTGCAGAAGAAAGACAAGGTTATTTGTGACAGTTACAACAGGTTGCAAGTAAAGGCCCGTGTGTGGTTTTGAAAATCTCAGAGGGAACTAAAACTGCAAAGTGGAGCGTACGTAGTTAGACTTGAAGGTTTTATATTTATAACTTCTATTTTTCTCTTCCTCATCTATGATTTAGAATGATCTTAAATGAATGTCACCAGCGACAGAGAGAAGGCCTGATTCAGATATCGGATACACTGAGTTGTCATTCTTCACACATCTGGAATGGGGTGACTGGACTTGTATTCACTGGAGTTTAGAAGGATGAGAGGGAAATTTTGTAGAAACATGTAAAATTCTTAAGGGATTGGACAGTCTAGGCACAGGAAAAATGTTCCCCATGTTGGGGGAGTCCAGAACCAGAGGTCACAGTTTAAGAATAAAGGGGTAGGCCAGGATTTTTTCTACTGGGAGGGGGGGGAATGTTTTTTTAATTTATTTTTGCTGTCTCACTTTGCAATGTGTGAGAGTGTTAATATGATGTGAAACTCACCAACGTCTCGTACATCCCTTCCCCTGCTGCTAGTGCACGTGGCCATACTTGAGTGGCTCCCGTCAGGAGGCCGGCTTCGCTGCCGAGGCTGTCGGACACAGTGGAGAAGGGCAACCTTTGTCCCCCAAGGCTGTTCAGACCCTCAACTCCCAACCACCCCTGTCCCTCTGCTCACCCTGCTAATCCTCCCCCCCCCCAATAGCTTTTGTACTACTCTACGCGCCTTTGTAAATGGGATAAATACAGTGTTTTGAACTTGAACTTGGACTTGAATTTCTAAGCACTGCGTCATCTCCTGCGGCCTTTTGAGGACATTGTTTACTCTCGGCAACATCTCCACATATTCCACGCCTGGGACAAATGCTGACACCTCATGTTTTTATCAGGTCCCTTATAAACCCTTCCATGTCAACTGGATGCCAAATTCATTTTGAATTCAGTCTGATAAAGGGTCCCGACCCATACATTTTGCACAGAAATGCTGCCTAATTACCAAGCCAATTAGTCTTCAAGCCTGAGGTAGACACAAAATAGCTGGGGTAACTCAGCGGGTCAGACAGCATCTCTGGAGAAAAGGGTCGAGACCCTTCCTCGACCTGAAACGTCACCTATTCCTTTTCTCCAGAGATGCTGTCTGACCCGCTGAGTTACTCCAGCTTTTTTGTGTTTATCTTCAGTTTAAACCAGCTTCTGCAGTGCCTTCCTACAAACCTAAAATACTTGTACGTTTTTGGAGTGTGGGAGGAAACCGAAGATCTCAGGGAAAACCAACGCAGGTCATGGGGAGAATGTACAAACTCCGTACAGACGGCGCCCGTAGTCGGGATTGAACCCGGGTCTCAGTGCAGTATGCGCTGTAAGGCAGCAACTCTACTGCTGCGCCACTGTGCTGCGACTTAGTACTGAAAGTAACAAAGAGACAGTTATCAACAAAACAAAGCATATTTTACTGAAGGCATTGGACTTCCCTATACACTGGGATCAGCCAATCATCCCTGTCCCACCCGCAATTGGTCCAAAACGCCGCAGCGAGACTCCTGACGGGTACCCGTAAAAGGGACCACATCACCCCGATTCTGGCCTCTCTCCACTGGCTCCCAGTACGGTACAGAATCAACTTCAATACAATACAATACAATACAATATATCTTTATTGTCATTGTACAGGGGTACAACGAGATTGGGAATGCACCTCCCATACAATGCAATAATTTAATTAGCTAATCAGCATTAATTTAAACAACCCAATGAAACAAATTGGAACAGTTTTAAAACAGAATAAAGTGCAAGTAGATCTGTGCTGGTTCACTGTGCGATGTGACCATCCGGCTCAGCAGGACCGGTTCATAGCAGCTATGGCCCTGGGGATGAAGCTGTTCTTGAGTCTGGAGGTGCGGGCTTAGAAGGCCTTGTAAAGTCTGCCCGATGGTAGAAGTTCGAACAGACTGTTGCAGGGGTGTGAAGAGTCTTTGTGGATGCTGGTAGCTTTTCTGAGGCATCGTGTGTTGTAGATGCCCTCCAAGGCTGGAAGCTGTGTTCCGATGGTCCTCTGAGCTCTATGGACTACCCGCTGAAGAGCTTTCGTCTCTGCCTCCGTTTAGCTGAGGTCCCACACAGAGATATGTGTTAGGATGCTCTCTATGGTGCAGCGGTAGAAGGTCGTCAGCAGCTGTTGGGGTAGACCAGACCTTTTCAGTGTTCTTAGGGAGAACAAGCTCCTCCTATTCACATACAAAGCCCTAAACGGGCTTGCCCCCACCACCAAATCAAAAATCTTCTAACCCACCACTCTATCTCCAGGTCCCTCAGACTGTGGAACAGCATCCCTCTCCCCATCAGAACTGCCCCCTCCATCGACTCCTTTAAGTCCAGGCTCAAAACCTATTTCTACTCCCTAGCGTTTGAGACCCTCTGAGGGGGCGCTGTGAACTGTTTATGTATGTGCTGTTATGTTTGTGTGCCATTGTATGTTCGTTCTTGGTACCTGAACTGATGTACAGCACTTTGGTCAAGGTGGGTTGTTTTTAAATGTACTATACAAATAAAATTGACTTGACTTGACTCAGGATACAATAGTCGCTCATGCAAAGCACATGGTCCACCAGGTGGCGCCACCAGCTCTGGCTGCCTCGCCAACAGTCTGTCTGTCCTTCTACTTTTTAAAATTATTTTAAGTATGAGTCAAAGTACGTTTTAGTGTTTCTTGGTTTGTTTTATGTTGGAATTGGGGGAAACTTTTTTTTCAATCTGTTACCTCGACGGAGTTACGATGTTTCTCCGTGTCGTATCTCCGTCCCCACTGCGGCCTAACATCGAGGAGTTGGCGGCCTTTCCTGGAGACCGGCCTGGCACTTCAAGCCGCGGGCACGTCGCGGACTTTAACATTGGGAGCAGCGATCCTTTGCCGAGGATCGACTGTGGAGAGCTCCAACCACGGGGCCTGTGGACTTTAACACCGTGAAGCCCGCGGTCTCTGGTAAGAAGAGGCCGACTCGGGAGCTCCACGCCGCGGAGAGCGTTTCAACCGTCCCGACACGGGGAGTTTCGATCATCCTGACGCGAGGGCCTCGGACAGCCGGCATCGGCGACCGCAGACGGTTCAACAGCCCCGACCGCAGGTGAACAAAGAGGAAGTGATTGAACTTTATTACCTTCCATCACAGTGAGGAATGTGGAATCCGCTGTGGTGGATGTTTATGTTAAATTTTATTTTATGTGGCTGTGTGTCTTGTTGCTTTTCACTTAATGTGGCTGTATGGTAACTCATATTTCACTGAACCTTAATTGGTACATGTGACAATAAATTGAATCTTAAATCTTGAATCTTGCTACCCTTTTTTCCTAAAGGTACTGATAAAATTAACACATTTCTCAAGAGAGACCCCATTCTAACAGAAGGTCTCCAGTGAACAATGCAGTTTTAGGCTCAGGTCACCAAGCCTGTCATTCACAGAGATACGTGACCTTATGCGATCAGGGTCTCCAGCTACACGACTCTCTCTCTCTCTGTGCGGGTCAAGGTCACCTTGAATCTCCGCTTCCTCACCCCACGATCTTTCCAATTCTCCACCACTGATCCCTGCCACGTGACCCAGTGTGCTGCTCACCAGTCTGGGAGAACTCACCCAGTCCCGATCGTACATAGAGGCAGTTGCGATTGTCCAGAACCGACGCCTCTACGTCAGGGATCGATACACAGACACAGAGTTCTTGGTCGACGCGGGAGCCATAGTCAGCATCGTACCGCCGACCGACCTCGAAGCCCGATCGGGTAAGAGAGGGCCTACCCTCATCGCGGTCAACGGTAGCCCTATCCGCACGTATGGTACGCGGGCAATGTCTCTGGCTTTCGGCACCCGCACGTACGAGTGGTCGTTCATTGTCGCGGAAGTCGGTCAGGCGATCCTTGGCACAGATTTCCTCTGGGCCTTTTCACTAGTTCCCGACGTCTGAGGTAAAGTCCTCTGACCCTCCGCTAGCAGCGATGAGCCCGCTGCTCCACCGCAGGCCACCCCGCCCAGCCCGACTGTCCAGGCAGTTGTCGCGGCCTCCGACCCATATGCTGCGGTCCTGGCTGAGTTTCCGGAGCTGCTCGTTCAGCGTTTCGACGCCCCTTCTGCCCGGCACGGCGTTGTCCATCACATCCCCACCGAGGGGCCCCCCGTTTTCGCTCGGGCTCGGAGGTTGCCGCCGGACAAACTGATGGTGGCGCGTGAAGAATTCCACAAGATGGAACAAATGGGCATTGTCCGTCAGTCCGACAGCCCGTGGGCCGCTCCGTTGCATATGGTCTCCAAAGCATCTGGGGGGTGGAGATCATGTGGAGATTACCGACGCCTTAACGCCGTCACCACGGCAGACCACTACCCCATACCGCACATCCAGGACTATTCGTCGGGGCTGGAAGGTGCCGTGGTATTGTCCAAAATTGATTTGGTGCGGGGCTACCACCAGATTCCTGTGCGTCCGGAAGACATACCGAAGACTGCCACGATCACCTCGTTCGGGTTGTTCGAATGGTTGCGTATGCCTTTCGGTTTGAAAAACGCGGCACAGGCTTTCCAGCGGCTTATGGACCATGTTGGTCGGGATTTGTCTTTTGTTTTCATTTATTTGGATGATATCCTGGTCGCCAGTCGCTCGGAGCAGGAACACCTGGTCCATTTGCGGACCGTGTTCCGGCGGCTTCAAGACCACGGGCTCATCGTCCACCCCTCCAAGTGTCAATTTGGCCTCCACTCTCTTGATTTTTTAGGACACCGGATCACCTCTGCCGGCGCCACACCTTTGCCCAAAAAAGTGGAGGCTGTCCGTGCCTTCCCGCGGCCCACCACAGTAAAGGGGTTGCAGGAGTTCGTGGGGATGGTGAAGTTCTACCATAGGTTCGTACCGGCAGCGGCAAGGGTCATGCGTCCGCTCTTCCAGTGTCTCGCAGGCAAACCTGTCGAGTTGGAGTGGTCCGCGGCCGCTGAGACGGCCTTTGAGGCAGCTAAAGTGGCTCTGGCAGACGCCACCATGCTCGTCCACCTCCGCCCCCATGGCCCTGACGGTCGATGCGTCGGACGTGGCGGTGGGAGGGGTTTTGGAACAGCAGGTGGATGGCAGTTGACAGCCCTTGGCGTTTTTCAGCCGACAGCTTAATCCGGCTGAGCTGAAGTATAGCGCCTTTGACCGAGAGCTTCTGGCTCTCTATTTAGCTGTCCGCCACTTTAGGTATTTTCTAGAAGGCCACCCATTTGTGGCTTTTACGGACCACAAACCATTGACTTTTGCTTTTTCGAAAGTGTCCGACCCATGGTCGGCCCGCCAGCAGCGGCACCTGACTGCCATCTCAGAGTTTACTACCGATGTCCGACACGTCGCGGGTAAGCTTAATGCCGTTGCTGATGCCCTGTCCCGGCCAGCCATTTCCCCAATTTCAGCGGTGGAATGCGAGGTGGATTTCCAGGAGCTTGCAGAGGCACAGCGCCTGGCAGACACTGCCTCAGCATACCAGTCCACCACTTCGGGGTTGAAGTTGGCCCAAGTGGCTTGCGGGCCTGCGGGTACAAAAGTCTGGTGTGATGTTTCCCTTCCCCGCCCTAGGCCAGTGGTGCCGGCCGCCCTTCAGCGCCGGGTGTTTGATGCCATTCATGGGCTGGCGCACCCGTCCATCCGCTCCACCTCTGCCTTAGTGGCCGCTAGGTTTGTGTGGCATGGCCTGCGGAAACAAGTAGCCGCTTGTGCCCGTTCCTGTGTTCCCTGCCAGACCGCTAAAGTTCACCGGCATGTCCAACCTCCGGTGCAGGAGTTTGCGGTCCCTGCGGTCCGTTTTTTTCATATTCACGTTGATTTAGTTGGGCCGTTGCCTTCCTCCAGGGGCTACACTCACCTACTCACGGTGGTTGACCGATTTACCCGTTGGCCGGAGGCTTTCCCGTTGTCCGACACCTCTGCCGCCTCTTGTGCCCGAGCCCTTGCCCTCCATTGGGTGGCCTGTTTCGGTGTTCCGTCCGTCATTACCACCGACCGGGGGTCCCAGTTCACCTCTGCCCTTTGGGCTACGCTAGCGGAGCTGTACGGTTCCCGGTTGCAGCAGACCATAGCGTACCACCCACAGGCTAATGGGCTCGTGGAACGGTTTCACCGGCAACTTAAGGCGGCCCTCAGTGAGCGGCTGGACGGCCCTGACTGGGCAGACCAGCTCCCCTGGGTCCTTTTGGGCATCCGTACTGCTCCAAAGCAGGAACTCGGAACTTCGTCCGCGGAACTGGTATATGGCTCGCCACTCAGAGTGCCCGGGGATTTCCTTCCGGAGTCCTCTGGTCAGCAGCCCTCGGTTCCATCTGTTTTGGCATCCCTCCGGGCGCGAGTGGGTTCCCTGGCTCCGGTTCCTACTTCGCATCACGGGTGTCCCATGGTGCATGAACCACCTGCCTTGAAGGACTGTGGATTTGTGTTTCTGCGTAGAGATGCCCATCGTTCCCCGTTGCAGAGGGTCTATGAAGGAACGTTCCGCGTGTTGCTAACCGACACACACTAGGTGCAATTAACATTTATACCAAGCTAATTAACCTACAAGCCTGCATGTCTTTGTAGTACGTGAGGAAACTGGAGATCCTCGAGAAAACCCATGCAGGAAACAGGGAGAACGTACAAACTCAGTGCAGACAGCACCCATAGTCAGGTTTGAACCCGGGTCTCTGGCGTTGTAAGGCAGCAACTCTACCATTGATTATGGAAAATGAATAATTCCAATGGAATGGCTGCCTCTCTGCCAAGGAGTTGTGGTTTCAGGCACTAGTCCAGAGACTTTAGTGTAAATAGAGTTTGGATAGGTGTTCCACTCTGTGTGAGTCACCATCCTGACCGTCAGCTATGATTCTCAGTCCCCATTCGTTTCGATGGCACAATTTCAAAGAGAAGGGTGGTGGGTGAATGGAACAAGCTGCCAGAGGAGGTAGTTGATGCTGGGACTATCCCATCATTTAAGAAACAGTTAGACAGGGACATGGATAGGACAGGTTTGGAGGGTTATGGACCAAGTGCAGGCAAGTGGGACTAGTGTAGCTGGGACATTGTTGGCCGGTGTGGGCGAGTTGGGCCGAAGGGCCTGTTTGCACACTGTATCACTCTGAGCAGAACTCCCCAAATGTTTTGGCTAATATTAATTCCCTGACTGACATCAATGAAAAAAAATAAATGATATGGTCTTGTATCTTCTAACTTTTGTAGCACTTGCTTTGTGTAATAGATTATGAAGTTTACCACTTTACAGTAGAGAGAGCACATAATATTTTAGAAGCTGCAAAGGTCTCTGGAACACCCTGGGTTTGTGAATAATGGGTATTAATGTTCTTTTTGTCTTGGACACCTATTTTTATTCATAGCCGTGTGGTGAAGAAACTCTGCACTATTTGCAGATCTAGAGTATTTAGACATGTTCCTTAAGAAGATTCATTGCCGCACAGAAAGTTAATTATTTTGTCTTTTTATATTAGTTTATTTACTTTAGTTTACTTTAGAGATGCATTGGGGAAACAGGCCTTTCGGCCCACCGGGTCTGCGCCGACCAGCGATCCCCGCACATTAGCACTATCCTACACCCACTAGGGACAATTTTTACATTTACCCAGCCAATTAACCTACATAACTGTACGTCTTTGGAGTGTGGGAGGAAACCGAAGATCTCGGAGAAAACCCACGCAGGTCACGGGGAGAACGTACAAACTCCGTACAGACGGCGCCCGTAGTCAGGATGGAACCCGAGTCCCCGGCACCATGCCGCCCATATTATTGTCAAGCAGAGCAGCCCTGGAACACACCACAAAGGTCAAAATCGGCAACAAGGTCTGATTAAGAATATTTAAAAAAGAAGTTTATTAAAAGAAACATAAATCTGAAAAATCAAAACAGATTTTAAATTTGCGAGATCAAAAATCAGCGTAAACTAACACAAAACATGGTGTCACCATCTTATTACTGTTAAGCTCACAGATGAAATCCAGCTTACTTGCTTACTTTACCTGAACCCAACATGTTTTTCTACATATAACCTGTTTTATGAGGCATGCCAAAAAGCTAGAATGTATCAAACAATACAAACAGTAGAACTAAAGACCTTTAACTATAATAATCTTTTCAGGAATGTAACAAGTCCTATTATTGTAAGATGACCTTTTATTCATCATTGTTAGCATGAAAGCAAGAAAATCAGATGGGAATATTTATCATTCATTTGTGCAGTTTGGCCTGAGCCCCTTTTTGAAGTTGGACTTCCCTTGAATAAGTTACCAGGCCCCACGGTCCGGATTTGTCTACATCATAGGTACAGTCAGTGACACAGCTCCAAGTCTGAGTTGGAGTTCTCTGCTTTTGCACTAACCATTAAAAATAATACGGTCGTAGAACATCTGGCCAAAAACATGGTGAAAGTGGTGGATTTAAATGAGCACTTTAAAGCCAGTAAACAAGCCTGAGAGTTTATCCCCAGGCACCTGAAGGCAAGCACGCTGCAGTGGAGCAACTGAATCTGTGAGCCTTGTATTCAATGGGACCAAGGGTGTTGAAGAAGGCCCATAGGAAGCTATAGATGGTGTCAGGAAAAGGAATCGCCCTGGGGATTTGGAAACGTAATGGGAAGTTTAGATTTGAGGCAGCAGAGTTTTAGACGTTAAGCTGCATGGAGTCTGCGTGTAAAATGTTAGGCAGGAGTGCCTTAAAGCAGCCAAGTCTGAGGGTAACAAAGAAATTAGGGGTCAGGGAGGGAACTTCAGTTTGTGCTAAGGACCAAGGACCTTAATTCAGACTAGACATTATTAGGTAGAAAGACATTTCTGCTCACCATAATAGTGATGCTATTATGAGCATCACTATTATAATAGTGAGCCAGCAGTGCTGGCTCGAAGGGCTGAATGACCTACTCCTGCACCTATTGTCTATAATAGAATTACATGACAGACATGACAGAGACAGACAAATGTGTTAACTTCTAAAGTTGTTTTTGTTCTGACAGTATTCTTCTCTAACTTTTTCTAGCACAACTTCTGTTTAGATTTTCTCTGAACTCTCCTATCTCACCTAGCCTTGGACTTGGTTAACGAATATTGGGAGGGATGAAAGCAGGCAGAAGCATTTTTTGGGTGTGGCTGGTGGTTTTGTTCATATTTTGGTTTGCGCTGTATTGACAAATTCTGGATTATCATTCATGCCTCCGGTCGGAACCTGCGAAGGTTGTCCACCTGTTACAATAAAAGCAAAGTCATGATATGTTAGCATCAAATAATGGGCAAAACAGCCTATAAACTTTAGTTTAGTTTCAGTTTAGAGTTTAGAGATACAGCGCGGAAACATGCCCTACAGCCCACCGAGCCCACGCCTATCTGTACATTAACACCAGCACACTAACACTACCCTACACACACTAGGGACAGTTTACATTTATACCAAGCCAATTAACCAACAAACCTATATGTCTTTGGAGTGTGCGAGGAAACCAAAGATCTCGGAGAAAACGCACGCAAGTCACGGGGAGAACGTACAAACTCCGTGCAGACAAACACACGTAGTCGGGATCGAACCGGGGTCTCTTGCGTTGTAAGGCAGTAGCTCTACCATTACGTCGCCGTGCCTCTCTGGCACAGTTGGTGTGCTATTTATTTAACTGTGCATGCGAAAGTAAGTGAAAGGGTTCAAATTTCCCCAAATTCTTCACTGTGTATTGAACCCATCAATGTAAATCATGTTTGCAGGCCATTTTATGTCATGACACTTTAGAAGATAATTGGAGAATAACTGTAAACTAAGGACACATAATTAACCTCACCGCCTGTTATTTTTGGCTTACTTACTTGAGCAATCAGTAAGTAAATGGGAGTGGCGTCACCAGACCCCAAACTATACTGGACTTGTCAATGGTGGGGTGGTACAAATCTAGAATGGCTCATCAATACTCCAGGTCCTTCCCATCTCCAACCAATGGGCTTCCTCCCCAACCACCCACAATGGACGCAGACCGTCTCAGTAGCTAGTTGGTGTAGGTGCAGGCAAACATTTTACTGGCCAGGATCTTAGGATTGTATACACAACCTGTGGTCCGGATGCCTTTGAAAAGCCCCAAAAGGATTTATGCATCCAGCCACGACGACATGCACCTGATTTCATGCCACCCCCTGTCAGTGAGGATAGGCTACATCCTCCGCAAGGAAGGGCCCCATATCTGAGGAAGGGTGGGCCGGCTCTGGAGAGGGTCCACGCGAGGTTTACGAGAACGATCCCAGGAATGATTGGGTTGACGTATGATGAGCGTTTGACGACACTGGGCCTGTACTCGCTGGAGTTTAGAAGGATGAGGGGGGGTGGGGGGGAACCCTCATTGAAACTTACCGAATGGTGAAAGGCTTGGATAGAGTGGATGTGGAGAGGATGTTTCCACTAGTGGGAGAGTCTAGGACTAGAGCTCACAGCTTCAGCATAAAAGGACAGACATACTTTTAGAAAGATGAGGAGGGATTTCTTTAATTAGAGAGCGGTGAATCTGTGGAATTCATAGCCACAGATGGCTGTGGAGGCCAAGTGAATGGATATTTTTAATGTGGAGATTGACAGATTCTTGATTCTTAAGGGTGTCAGGGGTTATGGGGAGAAGGCAGGAGAATGGAGTTGAGAGGGAATAGAGTTTGTACGTTCTCCCCGTGACCTGCGTGGGATTTCTCTGAAATCTTCGGTTTCCCCCCACATTCCAAAGACATACAGGTTTGTAGTTTAATTGGCTTGGTAAATGTAAACATGGTCCCTATTGGGTGTAGGGTAGTGCTAATGTGTGGGGATCGCCCATTCCTTCTCTCCAGAGATGTTGCCTGTCCCGCTGAGTTACTCCAACATTTTGTGTCTAGCTTAGTGAACTCTTTTGTTTGCACTGCCTCTTGTTGTTTGGAATATTCCTTTTAGTTATGTGCAGCTCCTTCGTACACAGGTTTGTAGGTTAATTGGCTTCTGTAAAATTGTAATTTGTCCCTAGCGTGTGTAGGATAATGTAAGTGTGCAGGGATTGCTGGTCGTGGTAAAGCCTGTGTTTCCACGCTGTATCTCTGACCTAAACTAATCGAAGCTGTAAAGTGCTTGGAATGACCAATGCAGGCCTCTTTTCTTCCTTCAGAAGAACCATTCATAAGTTTTGTGAAGTATTGGCAAAGTCCCTTCAAGATTCAAACACTCAAAGTTTAGCAACAATGGAAGGAAGGCATCAGGATGCAGTCTTCCATCAACACATTGAAGTGGCCTGTGTCCCACCATGTCCATGCAGCCAATCTTAAGCAGATGCCCACAGGCTGAAAAATGGCTCAAGTCAAGATTTTGTTCTCAAATACTCCTCTGCCCACAGCCTTGGTCTCGATGGCGGCTAGCCAAATGCCGCAGTATTGGATTTTGAGTGACTTTGCCCACAGAAGTGTTCCTAGACGCCACACGGGGTGATGGACTGCAAGATGGCTACCGAACATGCCGACACTTTGTGTGCTGGTCCCAGAAGAGGATTTACCAGAAGATGTCAATCCATCTTCTCCCTTCTCCAATCGGGCAAGAGGTACAGAAGTGTGAAAACGCACACCTCCAGATTCAGGGACAGTTTCTTCCCCAGCTGTTATCAGGCAACTGAGCCATCCCATCACCAACGAGAGAACGGGTCCTGACGTCCCATCTACCTCATTGAAGACTCTTGGACTATCTTTAATGGAACTTACTGGACTTTATCTTGCACTAAAGATTATTCTCTTTATTGTATATCTGTTCACTGTGGGCAGCATGATGGTAATCATGCATCGTCTATTTGCTGAATGGATAACAGGCGACACAAAGCCTTTTCACTGTCCTTTGGTACATAAACGAAACACACTGAACACTAAGCACTATCATCTGACACAATTACAATTGCTTCATGCTTTTAAATCTCTGTTCCACTTGTAAATAAACTGTATTCTACACTCCAAAGGTATTTATTTCACAAAATGCTGGAGTAACCCAGCGGGTCAGGCAGCCTCTCAGGAGAGAAGGAATGGGTAACGTTTCGGGTCGAGACCCTTCTTCAGACTAAAGAAACGTCACCCATTCCTTCTCCCCTGAGATGCTGCCTGACCCGCTGAGTTACTCCAGCATTTTGTGAAATAAATACCTTCGATTTGTACCAGAACTTTTTCAGCAGAGGGTGGTGAAGGTGTGGAATTCTCTGCCTCAGAAGGCAGTGGAGGCCAGTTCGTTGGATGCTTTCAAGAGAGAGCTGGATAGAGCTCTTAAGGATAGCGGAGTGAGGGGGTATGGGGAGAAGGCAGGAACGGGGTACTGATTGAGTGATCAGCCATGATCGCATTGAATGGCGGTGCTGGCTCGAAGGGCTGAATGGCCTACTCCTGCACCTATTGTCTATTGTCTATTGTCTATTGTTATTTTCTTACATATTCTGCACTCCGATATTTTTCTTTGTTCTATCGTTTGTGCTTACTTTTGGCTTGACTGTATTCTCTGATTGTGTTATCTGATTCGATTGCATGGCGCATAAGTACTGTACCTCAGGGCAGGTGACAATAATAAACCCCAGCCAGAACAGTTACTCACCCCTTTGGCGAGCTGTGGATCTGTTAAGGGCCCATACTAGCAGTGCAACCACAATGATGCCCGCCACAACTCCAATTATTATCTTATACCTACGGAAAATAGAAGGGAAGATTAATTAAAATGAGAGGAAATGAGAGGCCTGGACAGAGTGGATGTGGGGAGGATGTTGCCACCAGTGGGAGAGTCCAGGACCAGAGGTCATAGCCCCAGAATGAAAGGACGTTCCTTCAGGAAGGAGATGAGGAGGAATGTCTTCAGTCAGAGGGTGGTGAATCTGTGGAATTCTTTGCCTCAGAAGGCTGTGGAGGCCAAGTCAATGGATATATTTAAGGCAGAGATGGATAGCTTCTTGATTAGTACAGGTGTCGGGGGTTATGGGGAGAAGGCAGGAGAATGGGGTGAGGAGGGAGGGATAGATCAGCCATGATTGAATGGGGGAGTAGACTTGATGGGCCGAATGGCCTAGTTCTGCTCCTATCACATGAACTGATGAACATAAAATGCTGAAGAGAGAGAGTGGAGCCACAATGCTGCCCAGTGGACCATCACTCACTTGGTCATTGGGATGGGCAAGGTGTGGGTACTTAAACTCCCGTGGTTTTGTTTTTGGGTTGAGAGCAAGGCTGAGCATAAGTAAAGGGTTGGGATGGGCTGTTGGTCCAAAGGAACTAGACCTTACACCGAAGCATCTCTGGATAAGTGCTGCCAGAGAGCTCTTGCAATTGAGGCAGATGGACCTTGTTGTCCCATCCTCCTCAGTATCTCCTCACCGCACCTGCACTTCTGCCTCGTGTGGGAAGGAACTGCAGTTGCTGATTTAAACCGAAGACAGACACAACAAGCTGGAGGAACTCAGTGGGACAGGCAGCATCTCTGGAGAGAAGGAACGGGTGACGTGAAGAAGGGTCTCAACCCAAAACGTCACCCATTCCTTCTCTCCAGAGATGCTGCCTGTCCCACTGAGTTACTCCAGCTTTTTGTGTCTATCTGCTCTTGTGCCTTCATGTCTTTCTTGGCGTTCTGCCCTGCTGAGCAATGAAAAACTCTCTATCGACCTCATCGGTGACCCTCGGGCTCTCTGTGATCGGACTTTACTGGTTTTGCCTTGCACAAAATGTTATTCGCTTATCATGTATCTGCACACTGTGAATGGCTCGATTGTAATCGTGAATTGTCAGGTTAGCACACGACAAAAGCTTTTCACTGTACCTCGGTACACGGGACAACAAACTAAGCTGAAGTGGCCTGCCTCCCCTGCCACAGGGCAGCTTGCAGAGGGCAGCGATGCTCCTGCAAACTCCATGGGGATTATGCTGAAGCACATCTCCAGGTACGTGGGCACCAGCTGCAGTAGGTGGGGGGATGCTGCTGGGTGACTGCAGTGGTGGGGGGTTGCTGCTGGGTGACTCTGGGTGGCTGCAGTGGTGGGGGGGTTGCTGCTGGGTCACTCTGGGTGGCTGCAGTAGGTGGGGGGGTTGCTGCTGGGTCACTCTAGTCCCCCCCCCCCCCAATCTTTGCACATCCCCAATCCTGTCCACTCGCCCCTTCAGTTTCATGTTTCATGTGTCTTGTGTGTTATGGCTGTTGGCAGATCAATATCCCTCCTGGGATAAATAAAGTCCCACCACATCGTGTTGTATGGGGGGATGGGGAGAAGGCCGGAACGGGGTACTGATTGTTAATGATCAACCATGATCACAATGAATGGCGGTGCTGGCTCGAAGGGCCAAATGGCCTCCTCCTGCACCTATTGTCTATTGTCTATTGTCTTGTATTGCTATTGTAAAGAATGTATTGTTTTGCCTGTACATATTTTTTTACGTCTAAAATATACCTTTGAAGATGATAAGCAAACTCTGATATACTTATCTATTTTTGAAAGATCTTTTTACCTGGCCGATATCCATGTGGCGAAGTCTTCAACGTGACTAGGCATAAAAAATAAACATTAATTAAAAAAAAAAAAAGAATTATACTGCTCAGAAGCCTGATGGCAAAGGAGAAAGAAGCTATTCCAGAGTCTGGTGGTGTGCACATTCAAGATTCTGAATCTTTTTGTCCGCTGAGAGCACATAGGAGGAATGTCCAGGGTGGGACAAGTCTTTGATTATGTTGGGAGCTTTTCCGATACATCATGAAGTGTAAATGGTGGAGAGTTTGATCTGTGCGATGGACTCGACTACATTGTCATAAAATGGAGATGGGATCAACACTCAGCGTGTTGGAAAATGTTATGAAAAATATTGCCTCTGTGTACCTAAACTGTGCAAACCTCCACAGCCCAGTGCTTCAGACAAAGAAAATGTTATTCATGGAAATTGATTAAAATAAGTTAACATTGTGGCGGCGCCCGGGGGCTAGGCCACTCCCTTGGTCATTCCACTGGGCACTCAGTGGATGGGAGGGATTAGGTCACTTCCTGGGTCAGTTCCCTTGGGACTATAAAAGGTTTTGGGTGTGTTGACTCACGAGTTCTTGAGTGCGGTGTTTGTGTGCCTTAGGAAATAAAGTATATCTACTACTCACCTGGCGTCTGGCCCGATTTCCACGGTGACCTCACCCACTACACTGGTGACCCCGATTTTCCTTCGCAAGTCGCGATGGACCCGAACGCTCTACTACCCGACTCTTCCAGTCAGCCACCTCTGGACCCTGCCGCCCGCGCCGCTCACCACGCCGTGTCGGTGTGGCTGCCTCCATTGTGGACCGAGGACCCCGACTTCTGGTTTGACCAGGCCGAGGCACAGTTCGCCCTGCGGGGCATAACTGCCGACGCTACTAAGTACTTTCATGTGGTCAGCGCCCTCGATCCGGCCACCGCGCGCCTGGTCCGAACCTTCCTCCGCGACCCCCCGGCGACCGATAAGTACGTGGCCCTTAAAGCCTTCCTCCGTCAGCAGTTCGGCCTCTGCGAGACCGAGCGGGCAACCCGGATCCTCCGAATGCCGGGCCTGGGTGACCGCCGCCCGTCGGTACTACTGGCCGACATGCTGGCACTGCTAGGCGACTACGAGCCTGGTTTCCTTTTTAAACATGTTTACCTGATGCTGCTGCCGTCCGATCTCCGCCAGCAGCTCCTCCACGACCCGTTCACCAACATGCAGGCGTTGGGCAGACGCGCCGATGAGCTCTTGATGGCCCGTCACCTGGCCCTCGACGCGTTGGAAGTCCATCCAATGGCCGACGACTACCCGCAGGTAGGAGCCTCAATCGCCCGCATCACTACCGCTCCCCGACAGCCTTCCCGACGGTATCCGGCTTCAGCAGCTCACCCAGCCGGCGGCGAGCGTTGTTCCCCCTTCGCGTGCTGACCTTTGCAGTGGCAACAGCGGCCCCCTCCTCGCCGCAGCCAACGGGACTTCGATCCGATCATATGGGGTGCGCACGATCTCCCTCAACTTCGGGGCCAGCAGCTTCTCGTGGCCATTCGTGATCGCGGATGTGTCCCAGCCGCTGCTGGGTGCGGATTTCCTATGGGCACATTCCCTGCTCGTGGACGTTAAGCGGCAGCGTTTAGTGCACTCTGTCACTCTGCAGCCCATTTTCCTCTGCTTGGGCGACCCGGTTGCGCGTCCTGATGGGCCCCTGTCGTCCGTGGACGCCGCATTCTCATGAATTCTGGCCGAATTCCCCGATATTCTGGACCCCCGGTTCCACTCCACCGCCCCGAAGCATGGGGTGGTGCACCATATAACCACTACTGGCCCGCCCTTGTACGCCCGGGCAAGGCGTCTTCCACCGGACAAGCTCCGTCTCGCTCGCTCGGAGTTCCACCTTATGGAGTCACTGGGGATCGTGCACCGCTCAGACAGCCCGTGGGCGTCCCCGCTCCATATGGTCCCCAAGGCAGATGGTGGTTGGCGTCCTTGCGGGGATTACCGCCGGCTTAACGATGCCACAATCGCCGACAGATATCCGGTCCCTCACATTCAGGATTTTAATGCACACCTGGCTGGCGCCACGGTATTTTCCAAGGTCGACCTGGTGCGTGGCTATAATCAGATTCCCGTCCACCCCGACGACGTCCCCAAGACGGCAATCGTGACGCCATTTGGCCTTTTCGAATTCCTCCGCATACCGTTTGGACTCAAGAACGCTGCGCAAGCCTTTCAGCGGCTTATGGACTGTGTGTGCCGTGGCCTGGAATTTGTGTTCGTGTACCTTGACGACATTTTGGTGGCAAGCTGCTCGAGACAGGAGTATGCTGCCCATCTCCGCCAGCTATGCCAACGCCTTAGCGATCATGGGCTTGCCATCAACATCACCAAATGCTGTTTCGGGGTGTCATCCATTGATTTCCTGGGCCACAACGTGACCCCGCACGGGGCGCTGCCGCTCCCGAACAAGGTGGACGCGGTGCGCCAGTTTCCACGCCCGACCACCGTGCGGGGCCTCCAGGAGTTCGTGGGGATGGTGGCTTTTTACCACCGATTTGTGCCGTCTGCAGCCCGGATCGTGCGCCCGCTGTTCCACCTCATGGCGGGCAAGCGCAGGGAGGTCGAATGGACCGACGATGCGGTGGCGGCGTTCCAACACGCCAAGGAAGCCCTGGCTGCGGCCACGATGCTCATGCATCTACGGGCTGATGCACCAACCAGCCTGACGGTCGACGCTTCGGAAGTAGCGGTTGGGGCGGTGCTCGAACAGCACACGGATGGGTGTTGGAAGCCTCTCGCTTTCTTCAGTAGGCACCTCAGCGGCGCACCGCTCAGCGGAACTACAGCGCTTTTGACCGCGAGCTCCTTGCCCTTTATCTTGCGGTCCGCCACTTCCGCTATTTTCTCGAGGGGCGGACTTTTACCGCGTACACGGACCACAAGCCCCTCACCTTTGCGTTCACCAAGGTGTCCGACCTGTGGTCAGCTCGCCAGCGGCGGCAGTTGGCTTACGTCTCGGAATACACTACCTCCATCCGTTTCATTGGGGGTAAAGACAACCGGGTGGCCGACGCCTTGTCTCGACCCGCGGTCCACGCCGTCCTGCAAGTGGCCGATGGAATCGACAACTCAGCCCTGGCGGCGGCCCAGTTGTTCGATAATGAGATGTCCGCCTACTGTACCGCCGTTTCGGGCCTGAGGTTGGAGGACGTTCCCTGTGGCACTGGGGGCGCGACGCTGCTTTGCGATGTGTCCACCGGGCAGCCACGCCCAATCGTGCCTGTTGCCTGGCGACGCCGGGTGTTCGAGGTGCTCCACGGGCTGTCCCACCCTTCCATTCGGGCGACGACGACCCTCGTGGCTTCCCGTTTCGTTTGGCACGGGTTACGCAAGCAGGTTGGACATTGGGCGCGCACCTGCATCCCGTGCCAAACTGCAAAAGTACAGCGGCATGTGCGTGCGCCGTTCCAGGAGTTCTCCGTCCCTCGCCACCGTTTTGACCACATCCATGTGGACATCGTGGGGCCGCTGCCGCCTTCTCGGGGTTTCACCTACCTCCTGACTATGGTGGACCGTTTCACGCGGTGGCCGGAGGCAGTTCCACTGCCGGACACGTGTGCCTCTACTTGTGCCCGAGCCTTGGCGGCACATTGGTTTGCCAGGTTTGGGGTTCTGCTCGACATTACGTCCGACAGGGAGCCGCAATTCACCTCCGAGCTGTGGTCATCCATGGCCCAACTGCTGGGGGTTAACCTGCACCGCACCACAGCGTACCATCCGCAGGCGAACGGCCTAGTGGAGCGCTTCCACCGCCAGCTCAAGGCCGCTCTGGAGGCCCGGCTCGTTGGCCCGGACTGGGTTGACGCATTGCCGTGGGTTTTACTGGGTTTCCGCACCGCCCCCAAGGAGGACTTGGCCACCTCCTCGGCGGAATTGGTGTACGGGGCTCCGCTGACGGTGCCCGGGGAGTTCATTCCCTCCGCCCAGGGTCAGGCAGAACAGCCCTCGGCCGCCCTGCAACGCCTTCGGGAGACGGTGGGCTCGCTGGCGCCAGTGCCGACGTCTCGCCACGGTTCGGTGCGGTCACATGTCCCTTCCGCCCTGCAGGACTGTCCTTTTGTTTTCCTGCGTCGGGATGCCCACCGGACACCCCTTCAGCGGCCTTATGAGGGACCGTTCAAAGTGCTTGAGCGGGGCTCTGCCACCTTCGTGTTGGACATGGGGGGTCGTCCTGAGACGGTCTCTCTTTCGCGGCTGAAGCCGGCGCACGTGGACGTTAGCCAGCCGGTTCTACTGGCGCAGCCTCGCCCTCAGGGTCGTCCCGCGTCCCGGCCCTTATCCCCGGAGTTCCCGCGGGTGCCTTCCCCTGGCGGGGTGGTTCCGGTTCCTGCGCCCGCCGTGGCGAACACGCGGGCTGGCCGTTTCGTCCGTCCCCCTGTCCGTTTCGTGCCTTCGGTTCTTGGGGGGGGGGGGTCCTGTGGCGGCGCCCGGGGGCTAGGCCACTCCCTTGGTCATTCCACTCGGCACTCAGTGGACGGGAGGGATTAGGTCACTTCCTGGGTCAGTTCCCTTGGGTCAGGTGGTCTGGGACTATAAAAGGTTTTGGGTGTGTCGACTCACGAGTTCTTGAGTGCGGTGTTTGTGTGCCTTAGGAAATAAAGTACATCTACTACTCACCTGGTGTCTGGCCTGATTTTGTCGATGACGTCACCCAGTAAATCTTTCGTTTTAAGCCAGGGGTATTTTGGAATTCTATTAAAGAAAATCAGAATAGAATAAATTCTAAGGTTAAATAATTCTTGTCATTATCGTTTTGAAATATAGAGTGTGATTACACAAGGTCTTACTCCAGACTTGGAAATAGTATTACAAAGAAAACTATGGGCACATGATGTGGACAGTGGTGCTCCACAGTCATCGGTGTTGGGACGCTCGATGGTGATTATAAACAACAATGTAGATGGATTGGTTCGTCAGTTTGCAAATGGTACAAAATTTGGAGTTGCAAACAGTGAAGAATTGTGCTCTGCGATATAGTTATATTTAACTTTCCTGCCCATGACTGATATGGATTTAATTAGTAAGAGCAAAAAGTTTACTGAATACTGGAAATTTGGAATCAAAACAGAAAATACTGAAAACATTCAGCGGACTGATTTTGTGGCTGCTAACAATACTTGGCCCGGACTGGGTTGCCGCGTTGCTGTGGGTTTTACTGGGTGTCCGCACCGCCCCCAAGGAGGATTTGTACACCTCCTCGGCGGAATTGGTGTACGGGGCTCAGCTGACGGTGCCCGGGGAGTTCGTTCCCTCCACCCAGGGTCAGGTAGAACAGCCCTCGGCCGCCCTGCAACACCTTCGGGAGATGGTGGGCTCGCTGGCGCCAGTGCCGACGTCTCGCCACGGTTCGGTGCGGTCACATGTCCCTTCCGCCCTGCAGGACTGTCCTTTTGTTTTCCTGCGTCGGGATGCCCACCGGACACCCCTTCAGCGGCCTTATGAGGGACCGTTCAAAGTGCTTGAGCGGGGCTCTGCCACCTTCGTGTTGGACATGGGGGTTCATCCTGAGACGGTCTCTCTTTCGCGGCTGAAGCCGGCGCACGTGGACGTTAGCCAGCCGGTTCTACTGGCGCAGCCTCGCCCTCAGGGTCGTCCCGCGTCCCGGTCCTTACCCCCGGAATTCCCGCGGGTGCCTTCCCCTGGCGAGGTTGTTCCGGTTCCTGCGCCCGCTGTGGCGCGCACGCGGGCTGGCCATTTCGTCCGTCCCCCTGTCCGTTTCGTGCCTTCAGTTCTTGGGGGGGGGGGGGGGGTCCTGTGGCAGCGCCCGGGGGCTAGGCCACTCCCTTGGTCATTCCACTCGGCACTCAGTGGACGGGAGGGATTAGGTCACTTCCTGGGTCAGTTCCCTTGGGTCAGGTGGTCTGGGACTATAAAAGGTTTTGGGTGCGTCGACTCACGAGTTCTTGAGTGCGGTGTTTGTGTGCCTTAGGAAATAAAGTACATCTACTACTCACCTGGGGTCTGGCCTGATTTTGTCGATGACGTCACCCAGTAAAACATTCGTTTTAAACAGGGGGTATTTAAGAATTCTATTAAAGAAAATCAGAATAGAATAAATTCTAAGGTTAAATAATTCTTGTCATTATCGTTTTGAAATATAGAGTGTGATTACACAAGGTCTTACTCCAGACTTGGAAATAGTATTACAAAGAAAACTATGGGCACATGATGTGGACAGTGGTGCTCCACAGCCATCGGTGCTGGGACGCTCGATGGTGATTATAAACAACAATGTAGATGGATTGGTTCGTCAGTTTGCAAATGGCACAAAATTTGGAGTTGCAAACAGTGAAGAATTGTGCTCTGCGATATAGTTATATTTAACTTTCCTGTCCATGACTGATATGGATTTAATTAGTAAGAGCAAAAAGTTTACTGAACACTGGAAATTTGGAATCAAAACAGAAAATACTGGAAACACTCAGCGGACTGATTTTGTGGCTGCTAACAATACTTGGTTTCAAAGGCACTTTGTAGATTTTGGTCTTATTGTGTTGGTAACTGTTTCAATATCAATCAATTGAATGTAAAGCAATCATTAGCCCTACATGAATTCAATTAGAAAATTATATTGTATATCTCAAATGTTTATGTGATTTGTGAATTCAGTAAAGGCTAATTTCCATTACCTGAATAGCCATACTGCAGGCACTGTTTGTACAATAAAGTGCTCTGCCTGGATATTAATTTTTAAAAATAAAGTAACTAGGCATGACATGCAGACCAACATGACTGTGGCGTAGCTACTGTACATCTGTACTCCTTTAGTGGAAGCATTTGCTAACAGCATTTGTTATGCTGATAGTTTGACCCCAAGTGGAGGTATAAATTAAAACTGCTGCTTTAATTAAATCATCACAAGTATGATTTGGGGGTTATAAATTAAGAGTGGAGAGAGGGAGAGGGTGAGGGAGATGGAGAGAGAGAGAGGGTGGAGAGGGGGAGGAGGAGGGGGGGAAGAGAGAGAGAGAGAGAGAGAGAGAGAGAGAGAGAGAGAGAGAGAGAGAGAGAGAGAGAGAGAGAGAGAGAGAGAGAGAGAGAGAGAGAGAGAGAGAGAGAGAGAGAGAGAGAGAGAGAGAGAGAGAGAGAGAGAGAGAGAGAGAGAGAGAGAGAGAGCTAAGGGTTAAAGTGTTGGAAGGGGCACTTTGCAACAATTATAGTGCAAGTGGTCAACATGGTGAATGCTGTGTAACTACATTTAGAATTAAAGAATAAACAATGTTGGAGTTAAAAGGGTAGCTTGCATGCCAAATGCAACCAAACTGTTTTAGATCAGACCTTTGGTAATTTCATGTAACATTGGGTGCAATACCATTAGTCAGTGCTTTCATGTATTTTACATGTGGCATTAGATTGGGTTACAATAAACTGTTCTGAATTGTGAGCCTTGCCTTATTTTCTTTGCCTAGACCAATTCAGACCAAGCTCAGAAATAAAATAACAGTGGAAGCCACGATTTAGACGTAATATATTTATAAATCTAATTCCAAAACACAGTATTTTATAGATTTCATCCAATTCTCTGATGCAACAATTTGAACTCATAAAAACCAAAGAAGAGTCAAAGCATCCAATATTGTTGGTTACTTACTCGTGGTTAGTCTCCGTGCAGGTCACTCCATCCCAACCCCACTTGCAGTCTACCTTGGAGGTTGCAGCTGTCAAAGTAATACAGACGTTACAGAGATCTTAAATCAAATCAAATTGATCTGATGCAATAACTATTAATACAAAACTAGAAACTATCAGCCAAGCCTCTGAGTCAAATCTTTCTGGGTTTATAAATTCATAAGTCATAGGAGCAGAATTAGGCCATTCGGCCTATCATGGCAATTCCTCCATTCCATCAACGGAGATGCGACCTTTACCGTGTTGTGTCTCCATTCGCGCTGCGGCCTAACACCGTGGAGTCGGCGGCCTCCAGCTGGAATCGACCTTGAAGACTCCTGTCGCAGGGCCTGGACTTACCATCTCGGAGGCTTCGGCCGTGGGCCCTGCAGACCGCAACATCGGGAGTTCGCAGGTCCCTGGCAGGCGACCGGTTTTCGGGAGCTCCAGCCGTAGCAACTTCGACCGCACCGGAGTGCGAGGTTTGATCGACCTGCTCGCAAGCCCTTCATCGCCCTGCGTGGCCTGGCCGCGGCATTTTCCATCGCCCGGTGGGGGCTCAGGACCTTCATCGACCTGCTCGGCTCGACCCTGGGACTTTCCATCGCCCGGTGGGGGCTTCAAAAGTCGGGAGCCTCGATCGCCTCGTGGCACCACGGGATAAGAATGAGGAGGAGATAAGACTTTTCTTTGCCTTCCATCACAGTGAGGGTGTGCCTGGAGCAATCACTGTGATGGCTGTTTGTGTTAAAATTGTAATTGTGTGTCTTGTGTTCTTTATTGTTTACTGCCGGACCCTGACGTGAGAGGACGCTGGCGCTATTTGTTCGCCGCTTCTCCGTCAGGACAGTTCGTCTGTTTGTTTTTATGTCTTGACTGTTATTGTAAAGCGTCTTTGAGCATTTGGAAAAGCGCTATATAAAATAAATGTTTGTTATTATTATTATTATGGCTGGCCTATCTTTCCCTCTCAGCCCCATTCTCCTGCCTTCACCCCCATAACCTTTGCAGAAGCATTTCGGAGATTGACGTCTAGTCTGAGGCTCTAGTGAAGGTAGGGTTGCCAACTTCCTCACTCCCAAATAGGGGACAAAGGGTAACGTCACCGCCCCGCGCCCCACGTGACCTCACCCAGCCAGCGGCCATGTGCTCCCGCTCCACCAATGGGGGCCGCCCGGGCCTGGAGGCGGTTTGCTACGCAACCTCCGTTAGGTGGCGCCCGGGCCTCCGGGCCTACACTGCCGGGGCCTACAGTGTTCGGGCCTACAGTGTCCGGGCCAACAGCACCCCTCCAGGGCCTAATACGGGACACAGGCACGGGTGTCCTGGCTAATACGGGATAGTTGGCAACCCTAAGAGAAGTGTCATCTTATGGACCCCATGTTGAATGGGAGTTCTCGCTGCTCTCTCGCCTTGTCAAAAGAGATCCCTGAATTCCTCACCCACATCTGCTCTGTGTCCCGTAGTTCTGCTTCCGCCCCACAACTTCTTCCGTACAGCCATTAGGCTATTAAGCACAACAACCTCAAATAAGCTCTGAACATAGACTGATACTGTTATTATTGTTTGTTTGTTTTTTAATGTGTATGTGTGTGTGTGTATGTGTGTGTGTGTAGGTGTGTGTATATGTATGTGTATATGTGTATGTGTATGTGTATATATATATATATATATATATATATATATATATGTGCATGCATATATATATATATACTAGCAAAGAGGGCCCGTTGGGCCCATTCCCACACCCCCCATTCTCTCCTCCCCCAACCCCAATCTTACTCTCCCCACACCCCCCCTTACCCCATGACCTCCCCTTTTCACAGTACCCCTCTTTCCCCCACCACCAAGCCCCCTCCGGACGACCCCTGTTGTCCCCCTCCCCAGTCCCCATTCTCAGACCCCGCCACCATTCTCTCTCCCCCACCCCCCCTTTCCCCAGCACACCCCTTTCCCCTACTCTCTCTTGCCCCCAGCACCAACAGGTCCGGGGGGGGGGGGGGGGGGGGGGGGGAGCTCATCAGTGAAAGGTCGGGGGGGGGGGGGAGGGGGGGAGCGCATTAGTGAAATTTCCGGGGGGAGGGGGCGGGGGAGCGCATCAGTGAAAGGTCCGGGGGGGGGGGGGGGGGGGGGGATAGCGGGGAGAGGATCTCCCGGGTGTGGGAGAGAGGAGAGAAGCAAGGGGAGAGAGGAGCACAGACGCACAGCAGCGCCACGCTGAAAGCCTTCAATAAATCAGCAGGAGGGGGGGGGGGTCCATGGGCATTGTGACGTCACACGCTGAAGGCCATGGAAAAAACGGCTGGAAATCTTTTTTTTTTTTACTAAAACCTCTGTAACTTAAAAAATACACGACCGAATCAAATAAAAATATCATTTTCCAGCAGCGTTCAGCGTCGTGATTAAGGCGGTGCAAACACCGTGGCGCTACGGTTAACGGTTTTTGCCGAAATCAGCCGAAATAACAGAGATTTTTTTTTTTGACTTTTAAACCTCTGTAACTTAAGAAATATACGACCGATATGTCCAGCGGTGTGATTAGGCGGTGCAAAAATTGTGGCGCTACGGTTCACCGTTTTGCCGAAATCAGCCGAAATCACTGTTACAAACCTGTTACATACATATATACTCTTCTGAGTTTTAGTATAATAGATGTATGTGTATTTGCATATGTGAGTATGTCTATATATATATATATATACACACACAGACCTTTTTTTCTGGTTTATTATATTGTTTCCAGTGCACTATGTTTACATATTCTGTTGAGCTGCTGTAAGTATGATTTTCTTTGTTCTATCTGGGAAAAGTGACAATAAAACACTCTTGATTCTTTGCTCTTGACTCTTGAACTGGAAGGGTGAGACATGGGCTGGCAGGTGATGGTGGAAAACCCAAGGTAGGTGGGAGAGGATGGGCAGATGGAGCAAGGAAGGGGAGGGAGGCGACTTTCAGCAAAGGCTGGTGGACAATCGGTGCAAACAAATAAGGAACCAATTGGGCTGACGGATGCAAACGTGGAGATGAGAGGGGGAAGGTGGAGATGGAGGTTGGAAGGTGATAAATAGAACAAGGTTAGAGAGAGGCGATGGGCAGATGGAAGCAGATGGGAAAAGGAATAACAAACCTGATATCGGGACGGGATGGGACAGGGCAAGGGTTATGATGTTATTCGAAGATAAACACAAGATGCTGGAGTAACTCAGCAGGTCAGGCAGCATCTCTGAAGGGAAGAAATGGGTGACGTTTTGGGTCGACACCCTCCTTCTAAACCAGCATCTGCAGTTACTTCCTACACATTATGATTTGTTCTATTGTTTTAAGTTTTTTCAAACCACATAACAGTCTCCTTTCTGTGTCTGACTTCAGATCACCTTAATGTTCACATCCTGTTCAACACCTAGCTTGGTTTCCAGACTCACATTTCCTGCATTATAATATGCTTACTTAGCTTAGTTTTAGATTTAGAGATACAGCATGGAAACAGGCCCTTCGGGCCCACCGGGTCCGCGCCACCCAGCGATCCCCGCACATTAACACTATCCTGCACACACTAAGGACAATTTTTACATTTACCCAGCCAATTAACCTACATACCTGTGCGTCTTTGGCATGTGGGGGGAAACCGAAGATCTCGGAAAAAACCCACACAGGTCACGGGGAGAACGTGCAAACTCCACACCGGTAGTCAGAATCGAACCCGGGTCTCCGGCGCTGCATTCGCTGCAAGGCAGCAACTCTACCGCCGCGCCACCGAGCCGCCCCTTCCTCCACACATACTGCCTATGTGTCTCTCAAACCACCAGGCATGCAGACTCTAAACCAGGGTCTTCTTCAGCTCTGTGCAGGAAGGAACTGCAGATGCTGGTTTAAACCGAAGTAGATACAAAATGCTGGAGTAACTCAGCGGGTCAGGCAGCATCTCTGGGGAGAAGGAATGGGTGACGTTTCGGGTCGAGACCCTTCCTCGGACTTCATGTCAACAACACCAAGGACCCTGATCTGAAATAATGATAAGAGTCCAAAGAATGGTCCCAACCCGAAAAGTCGTCTAACCATTCGTTCCACAGTTACTGCCAAAGATACTCGAGGAGCAAGATAGACCACTCGATCCTAAAAACCGTAGTATGTCATGACGCCATTTTAATTGGCAGAAACTTACAGAAACATTTCAAAAGAAAAATAACAAAATTCTGTGAATTGATAGATGAGATGTATTCTGCATTTTAATGGTGTCATCGCACACACTGTTCCCCCACAACACTGATTACACTGCGAGAGGCATAACGAACAGCGGGTTTTGACTACTAAAATGGCTCCTTTGCGTACTACACTTCAGTATGGGCCATTTCAACGGAGTGGTCCATCTTGTTCCTCGAGTATCTTTGGTTACTGCCCACCACACCATCAAAAGCATCTATGTGAGGCACCGCCTCAAAAACCCCACTAACCGGGCCAGGAACTCTTCTTGCTGCCAGCATCGGCAAGGAGGTACAGAATCCCAAAGTCTAAGACCACCAGGTTCAGGAACAGCTAATTTCCTACAAACATCAAGTTTCTGAACCAAACTGCGCAGCCCTAATCTTACCTCTACAATAGAACACCATGGACTAACCCTTGGACCAATAGAATGATGGAGTTAGGGAGCAGGGTAGGAAAATAACTGCAGATGCTGGTACATATCGAAGGTATTTATTCACAAAATGCTGGAGTAACTCAGCAGGTCAGGCAGCATCTCAGGAGAGAAGGAATGGGCGACATTTCAGGTCTAAAGAAGGGTCTCGACCTGAAACGTCACCCATTCCTTCTCTCCAGAAATGCTGGCTGTCCCACTGAGTTACTCCAGCATTTTGTGTCTCTCTTGGGTGTGAACAAGCTTATGCAGTTCCTTCCTCAACTTGACTTGACTTAACTCGAATACCCAAGGCAAAGCATAATTTATCAAAAAGATATGCACTTTGGAAGAATGGAAGGGGAAGTACAATGTTTTCATCAGGGCATAAGGGATAGGAGTAGAATTTGGCCCATTGTCTACCTCCATTCAATCATGGCTGATCTATCTCTCCCTCCTAACCCCATTCCCCTGCCTTCTCCCCATAACCTCTGACACCTGTACTAATCTTTGGGCAGGAAACCAACGATCTCAGGTGTGTACGTTAATTGACTTGGCAAATGTAAAAATTGTCCCTAGTGTGTATAGGATGGTGTTAATATGCGGGGATCGCTGGTCGGCGCGGACCCGGTGGGCCGAAAGGGCCTGTTTCCACGCTGTATCTCTAAACTAAACTAAACTAGTCAAGAATCTTCCCTAATTACGTGATCTTTTCATTCTGTGATGACATAAGCAGCAAAGTGGCAGGATCTGAATATTCCCACAAATTTCCAATTGTCAGGAAGGACATTCTTGCTATTGAGGGCGTGCAGCGTAGGTTTACTAGGTTAATTCCCGGAATGGCAGGACTGTCATATGTTGAAAGACAGGAGCGACTAGGCTTGTATACACTGGAATTTAGAAGGATGAGAGGGGATCTTATTGAAGCATATAAGATTATTAAGGGGTTGGACTCGTTAGAGGCAGGAAACATGTTCCCAATGTTGGGGGAGTCCAGACCCAGGGGCCACAGTTTAAGAATAAGGGGTAGGCCATTTAGAACTGAGATGAGGAAAAACTTTTTCAGTCAGAGAGTTGTGAATCTGTGGAATTCTCTGCCTCAGAAGGCAGTGGAGGCCAATTCTCTGAATGAATTAAAGAGAGAGCTAGATAGAGCTCTTAAGGATAGCGGAGTCAGGGGTTATGGGGAGAAGGCAGGAACGGGGTACTGATTGAGAATGATCAGCCATAATCACATTGAATGGTGGTGCTGGCTCGAAGGGCCGAATGGCCTACTCCTGCACCTATTGTCTATTGTCAGACAATGGAGCGGTTTCTCAGGTGAGGGAGAAAATCTGGAAACACAGGCCTCACTCACCCTCAGGTATCAAACGCCTGCTTGGAGAACACTGAGAACACTGTGAGCACGTCGGTGGATAGATCTGCACTTTGATGAATTTGAAACCATCCCTGAACCCTGGAGCGATCCCTTTCCCTTTACAGAAACAGTGCAAGGATGAAGTATTTTATAGACTGGTGGGGAATTTTTGGAACAAAGGAGGCTGAGAGTGGACGTGATTAAGGACAACAAAAACTGATAATGTGTCCACATAGTGTAAATAAGAAGGATCCGTTTCCTTTCAGGAAAAGAGCAAAAATGTGGCGACAGAGAATTAAAACAACTGGAAAAAGGATCTGAGGGAAGATTAGGAAAAATCTTTTCTCTCACAAGGTCGTATAAGGCTGGACATCATTGCCTGGAAGGATCATGGATGCAAAATCCTTCATTTGTTTTAAAAATTGGTAGATTGAACAGTTGAGAACTGCAAGGCTAGAAAGTGGCATTTGGCCAGGTAATCTTTTTGGACTGGGATAAATAACTAACTGCTGGCAGGTCAGGCAACATCAGTGGATGGAAATGGATAGATGATGTTTTGGGTCGGGACCCTTCGAATTCTGGTATCTGTGGTCTTGTGGCTTTGTAAGTCCTCACCCGACTTGAAACCACCTCTAACATCACCGGCACAGCCCTATCCTGCTATATAAATGTAATGCATTATTATTATTATTATTATTATTATTAATGGGCTAAACGTGCTCTCACCATGCTTTGCATACACTAACATAAGCTGTGGTCTAACACCTACGTAAGCTGTGGTCTAACGTTACCGCCTGCTAATTCAGAAGGAGGAAGGTGACATTTTCATCCAAAGGTTCACATGAGTTTCCTTTCGGCCATTTTATGATCTCAGAAAGCTATTGGTGCCAGAAAAATGGCCGGTGAGGAGTTGGGTCTAAAATCTCAATGTGACTACATTTGTCTGATATTATATTAAACAAAAACAGGCTTCCAAACTGAATCCATTTGAATGGGATAATGTGCAATGATTCATCTCATTACCCCTCATCCCTAAAGATTTTGTGGACTTAATGCTTGATCAACAAACTTGGGTGAATATTTTAAAAGATTTTAAATTGTTGAACGCGTCTGTGTTTTGGACAATCAGGGGAGAGTCTGACGATTTCTGAAACTTCAATTGCAACTGAGAATGGAAAATGCAAATCAGACTGATATAACTTTTACTCTGACCTGGAACTCGAAAAAAAAGGTATTTTGTAAAAGGCCACAGTGGCAGGATCTGAATATTCCTGTAACTTTCCATAAGTTGTCAGAGAGTTGGCGGCGGTCACGGTGGCGCAGCGGTAGAGTTGCTGCCTTGCAGCGATTACAGCGCCAGAGACCCGGGTTCCAACCCGACTACGGGTGCTGTACATATGGAGTTCGTACATTCTCCCCGTGACCTGCGTGGGTTCTCTCCAAGATCGTCGGTTTCCTCCCACACTCCAAAGACGTACAGGTTTGTAGATTAATTGGCTTGGTGCATGTGCAAATTGTCCCTAGCGTGTGCTGGGGAAGTGTTAATGTGCGGGGATCACTGGTCAGGGCGGACTCGGTGGGCCGAAGGGCCTGCTTCCGTGCTGTATCTCTAACTAAACCAGATGGTTCTCAGGTAAGGGAGAAAACCTCGAAACTCAACCCTCTCCCCTGGGTTTCAATAGTTAGTTTGGAAAGCAGGTCGATTGTGGTGGACAGGTTGGTTAATAGATCTGCTCTTTCACTGATGAATTTGAAACCACTCCAGAAATTTGGAGCAATTCCTTTCCCATTACAGAAACATTGCAAGGACATTTCAGCTTGAATGAATTACTTTATAAACACGTGGGGGGGGGGGGGGGGAGTTTTGGAACAAAGAGTGTTAATTGAGATTTAAAAAAAATTGAAATTAATTAAATTAATTGAATTAATTAAAAATTTAGATTAATTGAGATTTAAAAAAATATTAATAAGGTATATACAAAGAGTAAATCAGAAAAATCCATTTTCCTTCACAAAGAGATTTAAAAAAATCAGGAGACATAGAATTAAAAGAACTGAAAGAAGGGTCAGACCACCGAGAGACTTGTGTGATGAAGATAACCGATTACTGTACCAACTGGAAAACAAGTGAGAGGAATAAATGTTCGCGTACTAATCGATCAGTAAAAATGTTGTACCTTTGCCAATGTACAATTGACAATTGAATTACTTGCTCGCACTTGTACGGTGCCACCCAATGCAATACAATCGGATGCAACATTTTTTTCGAAAATCACAAGGTAATTTAATTCTTAAGAAAATTCTCTTGAACTTACTCCAGAATTATTGCTCTACTGTACGTATTAACATTTTTAACATCATGCCGACATAATTTGCGCAAGAATAAAATGTTACCATTGTGCGGGAAATTTTAAATAAATTCTCCAACGTACTCCTTAAATTAAGAATGGAATGGAGCAAGTTTATTTCCAAGCTCACCAGAAGGCTGAATTGCCAGGCAGGCTATCAGCCAACACATCGACTGCAAGCTCATCATCTTTATGGCCATATTTTCTTTCCAGTTTATTCCTTGTGTTTCAGACCTCAGTTAAAACGTGAACCTCCGGTGTGCTCAGAAGAACGGAATGAGAAAGTTAGTGTGCAGTGCTTGGAGTTACAGTTTCGTTTCTAAATTGTTTTATGACAGAGTAGTGTTGCAGAGCACGATGTGGTGCCCTCCAACGTATCATGATGAAAACAACAGTCATTAAACTGCTTTTGTTCCCCCTGCTGGAAGCTGCAGTTCTTGAAGATTCAACTCACTGTTTGGACTAAACTAAATGAGGATAGTTCATGAGACTTGGAAGAAGGGTCTCGACCCGAAACATCACCCATTCCTTCACTCCTGAGATGCTGCCTGACCCACTGAGTTACTCCAGCATTTTGTGACACCTTCGATAGTTAATGAGACTCTAATGGTTGAATCACTAACTAGTTCAAGTTTAGCCTTGCAAAGACCTGCCAAAGGTTATAATATGGCCGATGACAGAAGTGAAGAGTGTGTAGGAAGGAACTGACTCTGTGTGTCTCGGCGATTTATTCCTCCCATGATTTTATGCAACTCTCTAAAATCACCCTGTAGGTTTCTATAGGTTTCCCCAGCTATTTCATGAAGTGTAGCTGGTACTGCCACAACACTCTTCTCCCACCAACACAAAGTGGCGCATGTGTGGAAAGCTCTGTCACTGTATGGAGTCTTGTTCCAACCGTTGAAGTTGACCTCTCTGAGCAAGTTCCCAGCAGGGATGTCATCAAGGCAAATGTGTTTCATTTAGAGATACAGCACGCAAACACGCCGGTGGGGAAGTTAGTTGGAGTTTGGACTCGCTATTTGAAAAAGACTCTCCTCATGTGACCCCTGGCTCTTTTGCCAGTCCATTAGTTTGTGAATTCGCGAAGAAAAGAAATTGGATATGATGTGGGGAAGTTTAGTTTAGTTTCTAGTTTTGTTTCAAGATACAGCGCGGAAACAGGCCCTTTCGGCCCACCGGGTCCGCGCCGACCAGCGATCTCTGCACATTAACACTATCGTGCACCCACTAGGGACAATTTTTACATTTTCCAAGCCAATTAACCTACATACCTGTACGTCTTTGGAGTCCAGGGGGAAACCGAAGATGTCAGAGAAAACCCACGCAGGTCACGGGGACAACGTACAAACTCCGTACAGACGGCACCCGTAGTCGGGATTGAACCCGGGTCTCAGTGCTGTACCGGCAGCAACTCTACCGCTGCGCCACTGTGCTGCGACTTAGTACTGAAAGTAACAAAGAGACAGTTATCAACAAAACAAAGCATATTTTACTGAAGGCATTGGACTTCCCTATACACTGGGATTAGCCAATCAACCCTGTCCCGCCCGCAATTGGTCCAAAACGCCGCAGCGAGACTCCTGACTGGTACCCGTAAAAGGGACCACATCACCCCGATTCTGGCCTCTCTCCACTGGCTCCCAGTACAGTACAGAATCAACTTCAATACAATACAATAGAATACAATACAATATATCTTTATTGTCATTGTACAGGGGTACAACGAGATTGGGAATGCACCTCCCATACGATGCAATAATTTAATTAGCTAATCAGCATTAATTTAAACAACCCAATGAAACAAATTGGAACAGTTTTAAAACAGAATAAAGTGCAAGTAGATCTGTGCCGGATCACTGAGCGATGTGACCATCCGGCTCAGCAGGACCGGTTCATAGCAGCTATGGCCCTGGGGATGAAGCTGTTCCTGAGTCTGGAGGTGCGGGCTTAGAAGGCCTTGTAACATCTGCCCGATGGTAGAAGTTCGAACAGACTGTTGCAGGGGTGTGAAGAGTCTTTGTGGATGCTGGTAGCTTTTCTGAGGGATCGTGTGTTGTAGATGCCCTCCAAGGCTGGTAGCTGAGTTCCGATGGTCCTCTGAGCTCTGTGGACTACCGCTGAAGAGCTTTCCTCTCTGCCTCCGTTTAGCTGAGGTCCCACACAGAGATATGTGTTAGGATGCTCTCTATGGTGCAGCGGTAGAAGGTCGTCAGCAGCTGTTGGGGTAGACCAGACCTTTTCAGTGTTCTTAGGTAAAACAAGCTCCTCCTATTCACATACAAAGCCCTAAACGGGCTCCCCCCCCCCCCCCCCCCCCCATATCAAAAATCTTCTAACCCACCACTCTATCTCCAGGTCCCTCAGGTCGGCCGACTTGGGGTTACTGACTATCCCGCGGTCTAGGCTTAAGCTCAGGGGTGACCGCGCTTTTGCGGTTGCAGCTCCTAGACTGTGGAACAGCATCCCTCTCCCCATCAGAACTGCCCCCTCCATCGACTCCTTTAAGTCCAGGCTCAAAACCTATTTCTACTCCCTAGTGTTTGAGGCCCTCTGAGGGGGCGCTGTGAACTGTTTATGTATGTGCTGTTATGTTTGTGTGCCATTGTATGTTCGTTCTTCGTACCTGAACTGATGTACAGCACTTTGGTCAAGGTGGGTTGTTTTTAAATGTACTATACAAATAAAATTGACTTGACTTGACTTGACTCAGGATACAATAGTCGCTCATGCAAAACACATGGTCCACCAGGTGGCGCCACCAGCTCTGGCTGCCTCGCCAACAGTCTGTCTGTCCTTCTACCTTTTTTAATTATTTTAAGTATGAGTTAAAGTACGTTTTAGTGTTTCTTGGTTTGTTTTATGTTGGAATTGGGGGAAACTTTTTTTTCAATCTGTTACCTCGACGGAGTTGCAATGTTTCTCCATGTCGTATCTCCGTCCCCACTGCGGCCTAACATCGAGGAGTTGGTGGCCTTTCCTGGAGACCGGCCCGGCACTCCAAGCCGCGGGCGCGGCGCGGCGCGGACTTTAACATTGGGAGCTGCGATCCTTTGCCGAGGATCGACTGTGGAGAGCTCCAACCGCGGGGCCTGTGGACTTTAACACCGTGAATGAAGCCCGCGGTCTCTGGTAAGAAGAGGCCGACTCGGGAGCTCCACGCCGCGGAGAGTGTTTCAACCGTCCCGACTCGAGGAGTTTCGATCATCCTGATGCGAGGGCCTCGGACAGTCGACAGCGGCGACCGCAGACGGTTCAACAGCCCCGACCGCAGGTGAACAAAGAGGAAGTGATTGAACTTTATTACCTTCCATCACAGTGAGGAATGTGGAATCCGCTGTGGTGGATGTTTATGTTAAATTTTATTTTATGTGGCTGTGTGTCTTGTTGCTTTTCACTTAATGTGGCTGTATGGTAACTCATATTTCACTGAACCTTAATTGGTACATGTGACAATAAATTGAATCTTAAATCTTGAATCTTGCTACCCTTTTTTCCTAAAGGTACTGATAAAATTAACACATTTCTCAAGAGAGACCCCATTCTAACAGAAGGTCTCCAGTGAACAATGCAGTTTTAGGCTCAGGTCACCAAGCCTGTCATTCACAGAGATACGTGACCTTCTGCGGTCAGTGTCTCCAGCTACACGACTCTCTCTCTCTCTGTGCGCTGGTCAAGGTCACCTTGAATCTCCGCTTCCTCACCCCACGATCTTTCCAATGCTCCACCATTGATCCCTGCCACGTGACCCAGTGTGCTGCTCACCAGTCTGGGAGAACTCACCCAGTCCCGATCGTACATAGAGGCAGTTGCGATTGGCCAGAACCGACGCCTCTACGTCAGGGATCGATACACAGACACAGAGTTCTTGGTCGACACGGGAGCCATAGTCAGCATCGTATCGCCGACCGACCTCGAAGCCCGATCGGGTAAGAGAGGGCCTACCCTCATCGCGGTCAACGGTAGCCCTATCCGCACGTATGGTACGCGGACAATGTCTCTGGCTTTCGGCACCCGCACGTACGAGTGGTCGTTCATTGTCACGGAAGTCGGTCAGGCATTCCTGGGCGCAGATTTCCTCTGGGCCTTTTCACTGGTTCCCGACGTCTGAGGTAAAGGCCTTCGACCCTCCGCTAGCAGCGATGAGTCCGCTGCTCCACCACCGGCCACCCCGCCCAGCCCGACTGTCCAGGCCGTTGTCGCGGCCTCCGACCCGTATGCTGCGGTCCAGGCTGAGTTTCCGGAGCTGCTCGTTCAGCGTTTCGACGCGCCTTCTGCCCGGCACGGCGTTGTCCATCACATCCCCAACGAGGGGCCCCCCGTTTTCGCTCGGGCTCGGAGGTTGCCGCTGGACAAACTGATGGTGGCGCGTGAAGAATTCCACAAGATGGAACAAATGAGCATTGTCCGTCAGTCCGACAGCCCGTGGGCCTCTCCGTTGCATATGGTCTCCAAAGCATCTGGGGGGTGGAGACCATGTGGAGATTACCGGCACCTTAACGCCGTCACCACGGCAGACCACTACCCCATACCGCACACCCAGGACTACTCGTCTGGGCTGGAAGGTGCCATGGTGTTCTCCAAAATTGATTTGGTGCGGGGCTACCACCAGATTCCTGTGCGTCCGGAAGACATACCGAAGACTGCCACGATCACCCCGTTCAGGTTGTTCGAATGGTTGCGTATGCCTTTCGGTTTGAAAAACGCGGCACAGGCTTTCCAGCGGCTTATGGACCATGTTGGTCGGGATTTGTCTTTTGTTTTCATTTATTTGGATGATATCCTGGTCGCCAGTCGCTCGGAGCAGGAACACCTGGTCCATTTGCGGACCGTGTTCCGGCGGCTTCAAGACCATGGGCTCATCATCCGTCCCTCCAAGTGTCAATTTGGCCTCCACTCTCTTGATTTTTTAGGACACCGGATCACCTCTGCCGGCGCCACACCTTTGCCCATAAAAGTGGAGGCTGTCCGTGCCTTCCCGCGGCCCACCACAGTAAAGTGGTTGCAGGAGTTCGTGGGGATGGTGAATTTCTACCATAGGTTCGTACCGGCAGCGGCAAGGGTCATGCGTCCGCTCTTCCAGTGTCTCGCAGGCAAACCTGTCGAGTTGGAATGGTCCGCGGCCGCTGAGACGGCCTTTGAGGCAGCTAAAGTGGCTCTGGCAGACGCCACCATGCTCGTCCACCTCCGCCCCCATGGCCCTGACGGTCGATGCGTCGTACGTGGCGGTGGGAGGGGTTTTGGAACAGCAGGTGGATGGCAGTTGGCAGCACTTGCCGTTTTTCAGCCGACAGCTTAATCCGGCTGAGCTGAAGTATAGCGCCTTTGACCGAGAGCTTCTGGCTCTCTATTTAGCTGTCCGCCACTTTAGGTATTTTCTAGAAGGCCGCCCATTTGTGGCCTTTACGGACCACAAACCATTGACTTTTGCTTTTTTGAAAGTGTCCGACCCATGGTCGGCCCACCAGCAGCGGCACCTGACTGCCATCTCAGAGTTTACTACCAATGTCCAACACGTCGCGGGTAAGCTTAATGCCGTTGCTGATGCCCTGTCCCGGCCAGCCATTTCCCCAATTTCAGCGGTGGAATGTGAGGTGGATTTCCAGGAGCTTGCGGAGGCACAGCGCCTGGCAGACACTGCCTCAGCATACCAGTCCACCACTTCGGGGTTGAAGTTGGCCCAAGTGGCTTGCGGGCCTGCGGGTACAACAGTCTGGTGTGATGTTTCCCTTCGCCGCCCTAGGCCGGTGGTGCCGGCCGCCCTTCAGCGCCGGGTGTTTGATGCCATTCATGGGCTGGCGCACCCGTCCATCCGCTCCACCTCTGCCTTAGTGGCCGCTAGGTTTGTGTGGCATGGCCTGCGGAAACAAGTAGCCGCTTGGGCCCGTTCCTGTGTTCCCTGCCAGACCGCTAAAGATCACCAGCACGTCCAGCCTCTGGTGCAGGAGTTTGCGGTCCGTGCGGTCCGTTTTTTCCATATTCACATTGATTTAGTTGGGCCTTTACCTTCCTCCAGGGGCTACACTCACCCACTCACGGTGGTTGGCCGATTTACCCGTTGGCCGGAGGCCTTCCCGTTGTCCGACACCTCCGCCGCCTCTTGTGCCCGGGCCCTGGCCCTCCATTGGGTGGCCCGGTTCGGTGTTCCGTCCGTCATTACCACCGACCGGGGGTCCCAGTTCACCTCTGCCCTTTGGGCTACGCTTGCGGAGCTGTACGGTTCCCGGTTGCAGCAGACCACGGCGTACCACCCGCAGGCTAATGGGCTCGTGGAACGGTTTCACCGGCAACTTAAGGCGGCCCTCAGTGGGTCCTTTTGGGCATCCGTACTGCTCCAAAGCAGGAACTCGGAACTTCGTCCGCGGAACTGGTACATGGCTCGCCACTCAGAGTGCCCGGGGATTTCCTTCCGGAGTCCTCTGGTCAGCAGCCCTCGGTTCCGTCGGTTTTGGCATCCCTCCGGGCGCGAGTGGGTTCCCTGGCTCCCGTTCCTACTTTGCGTCACGGGTGTCCCATGGTGCACGAACCGCCTGCCTTGACGGACTGTGGATTTGTGTTTCTGCGCAGAGATGCCCATCGTTCCCCGTTGCAGAGGGTCTATGAAGGACCGTTCTGCGTGTTGCTAACCGACACACACTAGGTGCAATTAACATTTATACCAAGCTAATTAACCTACAAGCCTGCATGTCTTTGCAGTACGTGAGGAAACTGGAGATCCTCGAGAAAACCCATGCAGGAAACAGGGAGAACGTACAAACTCAGTGCAAACAGCACCCTTAGTCATGTTTGAACCCGGGTCTCTGGCGTTGTAAGGCAGCAACTCTACCATTGATTATGGAAAATGAATAATCCCAATGGAATGGCTGCCTCTCTGCCAAGGAGTTGTGGTTTCAGGCACCAGTCCAGAGACTTTAGTGTAAATAGAGTTTGGATAGGAGTTCCACTCTGTGTGAGTCACCATCCTGACCGTCAGCTATGATTCTCAGTCCCCATTCGTTTCGATGGCACAATTTCAAAGAGAAGGGTGGTGGGTGAATGGAACAAGCTGCCAGAGGAGGTAGTTGATGCTGGGACTATCCCATCGTTTAAGACACAGTTAGACAGGGACATGGATAGGACAGGTTTGGAGGGTTATGGACCAAGTGCAGGCAAGTGGGACTAGTGTAGCTGGGACATTGTTGGCCGGTGTGGGCGAGTTGGGCCGAAGGGCCTGTTTCCACACTGTATCACTCTGAGCAGAACTCCCCAAATGTTTTGGCTAATATTAATTCCCTGACTGACATCAATGGAAAAAAAAACATGATATGGCCGCCCAGCGATCCCCGCACATTAGCACTATCCTACACCCACTAGGGACAATTTTTACATTTACCCAGCCAATTAACCTACATAACTGTACGTCTTTGGAGTGTGGGAGGAAACCGAAGATCTCGGAGAAAACCCACGCAGGTCACGGGGAGAACGTACAAACTCCGTACAGACGGCGCCCGTAGTCAGGATGGAACCCGAGTCCCTGGCACCATGCCGCCCATATTATTGTTAAGCAGAGCAGCCCTGGAACACACCACAAAGGTCAAAATCGGCAACAAGGTCTGATTAAGAATATTTTAAAAAGAAGTTTATTAAAAGAAACATAAATCTGAAAAATCAAAACAGATTTTAAATTTGCGAGATCAAAAATCAGCGTAAACTAACACAAAACATGGTGTCACCATCTTATTACTGTTAAGCTCACAGATGAAATCCAGCTTACTTGCTTACTTTACCTGAACCCAACATGTTTTTCTACATATAACCTGTTTTATGAGGCATGCCAAAAAGCTAGAATGTATCAAACAATACAAACAGTAGAACTAAAGACCTTTAACTATAATAATCTTTTCAGGAATGTAACAAGTCCTATTATTGTAAGATGACCTTTTATTCATCATTGTTAGCATGAAAGCAGGAAAATCAGATGGGAATATTTATCATTCATTTGTGCTGTTTAGCCTGAGCCCCTTTTTGAAGTTGGACTTCCCTTGAATAAGTTACCAGGCCCCACGGTCCGGATTTGTCTACATCACAGGTACAGTCAGTGACACAGCTCCAAGTCTGAGTTGGAGTTCTCTGCTTTTGCACTAACCATTAAAAATAACACAGTCGTAGAACATCTGGCCAAAAACATGGTGAAAGAGGTGGATTTAAATGAGCACTTTAAAGCCAGTATCCTGAGAGTTTATGCCCAGGCACCTGAAGGCAAGCACGATGCAGTGGAGCAACTGAATCTGTGAGCCTTGTATTCAATGGGACCAAGGGAGTTGAAGAAGGCCCATAGGAAGCTATAGATGGTGTCAGCAGCAAGTTGGTGTAGGTGCAGGCAAACATTTTACTGGCCAGGATCTTAGGATTGTATACACAACCTGTGGTCCGGATGCCTTTGAAAAGCCCCAAAAGGATTTATGCATCCAGCCACGACGACCTGCACCTGAGATTTCATGCCACCCACTATCAGTGAGGATAGGCTACATCCTCCGCAAGGAAGGGCCCCATATCTGAGGAAGGGTGGGCCGGCTCTGGAGAGGGTCCACGCGAGGTTTACGAGAATGATCCCAGGAATGAGTGGGTTGACGTATGAAGAGCGTTTGACGACACTGGGCCTGTACTCGCTGGAGTTTAGAAGGATGGGGAAGCCAAGTCAATGGATATTTTTAATGCGGAGATTGACAGATTCTTGATTCGTAAGGGTGTCAAGGGTTATGGGGAGAAGGCAGGAGAATGGAGTTGAGAGGGAATTATAGATCAGCCATGATTGAATGGCAGAGTAGACTTAATCGGCTGAATGTCCTAAATTTGCTCCTACAAATTATGAACCTATGAACAGCCGTGAGGTATAAATATGAATTTGTCTGATTTCAAGTAACCTTTACATTCCCTTTCTCTCCTTCCCTCCCCATGCTAGTCATCCTGCCAGTTTCACTGTTCAAATCCCTTTCTTATCACCTCTTCCACAGCCAACAATGGACCTTTGTGGGCTTCACCTATCCTGAGTCATCGGTGCGGGCTCTGATTTGTTCCGAACCGTTTCCCTCCTCTAAGTTTCCCCCTCTCCGACTCTCAGTCTGAAGAAGGGTCTCGACCCGAAACGTCACCCATTCCTTCTCTCCGGAGATGCTGCCTGCCCCGCTGAGTTACCCCAGCATTTTGTGTCTGTCGATCTGGACATGGTTGTGCAACATTTATTTACCAAATGCTGCCTGATTGTATGGAGGTGGCTGTGCTTGGCCTGCCTGTGGGTAAGCATAGGAGGAAGGGGTCGCATTCATGGGCAGTTGTGCAGGAAACAGTTGAAGAGGCACTGGCTGGTACCCCTGGATGCCTGGATACAATACAATACAATACAATATATCTTTATTGTCATTGTACCCAGGGGTACAACGAGATTGGGAATGCGCCTCCCATACGATGCAATAATTTAAGTAATTTAGACAACAGCAACCCAACGAAATGAAACAATTGTAACAGTTTTAGGCAGGGTAAAGTGCAAGTTGATCTATGCGTTGTGGCCATCCGGCTCAGCAGGAACAGTTCATAGCAGCTATGGCCCTGGGGATGAAGCTGTTCCTGAGTCTGGAGGTGCGGGCGTAGAAGGCCTTGTATCGTCTGCCCGATGGAAGGAGTTCGAACAGACTGTTGCAGGGGTGTGAAGAGTCTTTGTGGATGCTGGTGGCTTTTCTGAAGCATCGTGTGTTGTAGATGCCCTCCAAGTCTGGTAGCTGTGTTCCGATGGCCCTCTGAGCTCTATGGACTACCCGCTGTAGAGCTTTCCTTTCTGCCTCCGTGCAGCTGAGGTACCACACAGGGATGCCATGTGTTAGGATGCTCTCTATGGTGCAGTGGTAGAAGGTCGTCAGCAGCTGTTGGGGTAGACCAGACTTTTTCAGTGTTCTTAGGTAGAACAGTCTTTGTTGTGCCTTCTTGACCAGCGCAGCAGTGTTATTGGACCATGTTAGGTCCTCTGAAATGTGAGTGCCCAGAAACTTGAAGCTGGACACTCTCTCCACACTGTCCCCGTTGATAGAGATCGAGGCATATTCCCCGTTATGTGACCTACGGAAGTTGATGATCAGCCCCTTGGTCTTGGTGGTATTTAGGGACAGGTTGTTACCCGAGCACCAGTCCGCCAGGTTCTGCACCTCCGCTCTATAGTTTGTTTCATCCCCGTTGGTGATCAGCCCGATCACCGTTGTGTCACCTGCAAACTTGACAATGGTGTTGGTGTCGAATGCAGGAACACAGTCGTGTGTGAAGAGGGAGTAGAGCATGGGGCTCAGAACACAGCCCTGTGGTGTGCCGGTACTCAGGGTGATAGTGGAGGACAGGTGCGGGCCTATTCTCACTGCCTGCGGTCGTTCCAGCAGGAAGTCCAGGATCCAGTCACATAATGACGAGCTGAGGCCTAGCTGGTGGAGTTTGGTGATGAGCTTTTTTAAAAAAAAATTTTTTTTTTTTTTTTTTAATCAAAAATATTTATTCAAATATTAAAATAATATATACAATACAATAAAACCAAAACAGAACCCACCACCAGAATATTATACAAACAAATACATATTACCTATGGAAAGTATCATACAATTATATTACAATCCCCATCCAGGATACATCCAATCCCCCGTGGTGCCCAGCGGTCCCGGAAATCCTCCAGGGTGCCCCTGGACAGCGCGTGGTCCCTCTCCATCACCACCCTGGCACGGACGTAACCCCGGAAAAGGGGCAGGCAGATGGCTCGGGCAGAGCCCTCTTCTGCCTGGCGCCGTGAGTCGCGGATGGCCAGCTTGGCCTGGCCCAGGAGCAACCCAACAAGGACATCTTCGGCCCTACCCTCTCCCCTACGCACAGGGTGTCCAAAGATGAGGATGGTGGGTGAAAAATGCAGCCGAAAAGCAAGGAGCAGCCCCTTTAGATATTGGAACAGGGGCTGCAACCTCACACACTGCATGTACACATGGTACACAGACTCTTCCAACCCGCAAAAGTGGCAGGCGGCTGGCGAGTCTGTGAACCGCGCTTGGAACAGGTTGCAGGGGACTCCTCGGTGCAATACCTTCCACCCCAGGTCCCCGATGGAGAGGGGCAGAATTCCTGTGTAGAGGGACCCCCACCACGGGGTCACCTCGTGACCGGAAGGCAACACCGACAGCCACTTAGTGTCCGGACGGTGGACCAGGGCGAGGAAGTGCAGGGTGTGGAGGAGGAGCCCGTACAGAACACGCCTCCCTGCGTTTCGGAGGGAGATGAAGGGTGTCGAGGAAATGCGACTCATGTTGTGTGGGACCGGCTCCCGGGAAGGATTACGGCGCCTCGGTCCGACAAGTACTTCCGGCTGAGCGGGGGTTTGCTCAGCCGCAGGTGCTCCACACATTTGAGCTTCTCCGACACCCAGCGGGGCAGGACAAGGGCCGGTTGCTCTCACGCCTGGGCCGCCGCCCTCCGTCAGCGGAGGGTGGGCCCGGTCGACAGCAACCAGGTTCCAGACTCTCAGCAAGTCCCGGTAGAAGCCGGGCATTCCCAGCAGGATAGCACGGCTGACGCCCACCATCGGGATCCGCGTACCTGCTTGAAGGCAGCGGCCCCGTTGGAAAAAGTGCGTCGCCAGCACGTGCCACCTGGGAGGACGCTCCGAGTACAGGTATCTCTGCAGAGTCCTGAGGCGGAGAGCCGCCAACTGGGTGCGGATGCACACCAGCGACTGCCCGTCCTCCTCAATCGGGAGACTCAGGACCGCTGCACAGACCCAGTGCTTTCCGTTGCCCCAGAAGAAGTCTACCAACTTCTTCTGGATGATCCCAGCAAAAGTGGCTGATGGGACCAATGTGGTCAATCTGTACCAGAGCAGGGAAGCCACGAGTTGGTTAATGACCAACACCCTGCCCCGGTAGGAAAGCACGCTGAGGAGACCTGACCAGCGCCCCAGCCGGGCGACGACTTTCAACTCCAGCTCCTGCCAGTTCGCCAGCCAGGTCTCCGCGACGGGACTCAGGTAGACTCCCATGTAAAGGAGGTGCGTGGTGCTCCACGTGAAAAACCGCATCTCCTCAGGGAGGGAGTCCACCTGCCAGGGACCCACCAAGGGTCCAGAACATTTCCCCCAATTGATCCTTGCAGAGGAGGCGGCCGAGAAGACTCGTTGGCACTCGCGCATCCTCTGCAGATCAGCGGGGTCAGTGACCATGAGGAGCACGTCATCGGCATAGACCGAGAGGACCACCTCCATATCTGGCTCGCGTAGAACCATGCCCGTCAACCTCCTCCGAAGCAGACTAAGGAATGGCTCCACGCAGATGGCGTACAGTTGGCCTGACATGGGGCAGCCCTGACGTACTCCTCTGCGGAAGGGAATGGGGGCCGTCAAGGATCCGTTGACCTTGACGAGGCACTCCGCAGTGGTGTATAGAAGTCGGATCTGGGCCACAAAGTGCGGTCCGAACCCAAACGCCCGCAGAGTCCTCACCAGATACTCGTGATCCACCCTGTCGAAAGCCTTCTCCTGGTCAAGTGAGAGAAAGGCAGTGGGTACACCGGTCTCCTGAGCCAGGTAGACCAGGTCCCGGACCAGATGGATATTGTCCTGGATGGACCGGCCCGGGACCGTGTAAGACTGGTCAGGGTGGATCACTTGGGCCAGCACTGGGCCCAGACGGTTGGCCATTGCCTTAGCAAAGACCTTGTAATCGGTACAGAGGAGGGAGACCGGGCGCCAGTTCTTTAGTAGGCGGAGATCACCCTTCTTGGGCAGAAGGACCACTACAGCCCTCCGCCAAGACAGGGGCATCTCCCCGGTCGCCAGGCTCTCCCTCAGGACCATGGTGTAGTCCTCCCCCAAGGTCCCCCAGAAAGTGCGGAGGAACTCTGCTGTCAGTCCGTCCAGGCCAGGGGATTTGCCCCTTTGAATCTGATGGAGGGCCGCAGTCAGTTCGTCTAGTGTCAGGGGGGCGTCCAGACGCTCGGCACCCTCCGGGCCGACCGTGGTTAGACCTTCCCACAGATCACTGCACTCGTCCACGCCGGAGCTATCCGGTGAAAACAAGGTCCCATAAAAGGAACGAACCGCCGCGTTGATGTCTTCTGGTTCGGTGACGGGGGAGTCATCGTCAGCGAGCAGCTCCACTAACTGCTGACGGACTCCCCGCCACTTCTCCAGCGAGTAGAAGAAGGGTGAACCGCGGTCCAAGTCGTGGAGCATTTGGATCCGCGACCTCACATACGCGCCTCGGGATTGCTGTAACTGCAGCTCCTTCAGCGCGTCCTTCTTCTCCTGGTATTCCCTCCAGAGGGTCGGGTCCCCACCGGTCTGACTTAGACGTGAATCCAAATCGAGCAGCTCACTCCCGAGCTGTCTGACCTTGGAATCGCGTCTCTTGGTAGACCCCCCTAGTGTACTCCTGACAGAAGCGCCGGATGTGGGCCTTGCCCACGTCCCACCATAGAAGCAGGGAGTGAAATCCTCCCCTCTTCCCCTTCCTTCCAAGTGGTCCAGAACCTCACAAACGAGTCCCGGAAGCGGCGATCCTCCAGCAGCCGGTTGTTAACGTGCCAGTACGCGGACCCTCCCCTCGTGCGCAGCGGGGCAAACTCCGCCCACACCAGGTGGTGGTCCGAGCAAGGCATCGGTCGCATGGAGGCCACCGAGACGCGGGAGACGTACGCCTGAGAAATGTACAGGCGGTCAATGCGAGAACCACCCCCCTCTGACCTCCTGGAGAAGGCATTGGAGTCGGGGTGGAGGTTCCTCCAGGTGTCTACCAAGTCAAAGGAGCCCACGAGCTCCTTCAACTTCTTCACCGACTCCTGGCCGCGCTGGATACCAGAACGGTCTCCTTCCTCGAGGGTACAGTTGAAATCTCCCCCGAGGATCACGCAGTCGCAAGGGTCGATGGAGCTCAAAAGGGTAGACACCTCCCGGAACAGGCACGTCTGCAACACGGCGGGCTTGGGGGCGTACACGTTGACAAAATGCAATGGCACGCCATCCAGGCGCACGGCCAGGTGAAGCAAGCGGCCTGGCACCAATTCCTGGACCTTTAGGATTTCTGGCCGGAAATTCGGGGCCAGCAAAATGGCCACTCCACTGGAAATGGAGCTGAGGTGGCTCATGAAGACCTCACCACTCCACTCCAGGAGCCAGGTGGACTCGTCTCCTGGGATGGTGTGGGTTTCCTGCAGGAAGCTCACCGCATATTTCCCATCCCTCAGGGTTGAGAGATGGTTAAACCTGCGGAGAGGCCCCCTGCTGCCATTTATGTTATAACTGGCTATGGTGATCGCCATGTCAGGAGTACACTAGATCCCCTCACCAGTCCCCTGGTCACCGACAGCAGAGTCGCCTTTGCCGCTACGGACCCTAGATGGATTGGCAGTGCGTTTCACCTTCCGGATCTTGGCAACAAGGGACGCTCTACTGGTCCCTCTACCCTCAGCAGGAACGACGCTGCTCTGGGCCTCGGCGTCCTTTTCCAGGTCGTCCAAGAAAGACCTGAGCTGACGCCGGTCGTTCCCCTTCACCCCCATCCCTCCCTTCACCCCCGTCCCTCCCTTCACCCCGTCCCTCCCTTTCCCCTCCCCTTCCTTCTGAGGATGAGGTTCAGGGAGCTGGTGACCCCTTGTAAGTTCGGCCACCGGAGGGAGGCCAGTTTGGGCCAATGTTGGGCTCCTTCGGTGGCCGCGATGAACTCGCGGATCTCCTCCACTGGAATGAGAGGAGTGGCGTCGGGGGCAGCGAGAACATCCATTGACTCATTGCCCGAGGAGTCCCCTTCCACCCCCCCACTGCAGATGGAGTCACCATTCCCATCCTTGGACACACCTTCTGTGCTTGAGACTCCCGCCCCACTCTGCGCAGCGGTTGCCTCTTCCCCACCCTCTGGTCTCACCTCCACCTCAGTCTCCACCGTGGGGCCAGTGGCAGAGGGGCCTTCCTCGGGTGTACCTGGGCAGTCAAGACCATTGACAGTGGGGTCTATCCCTCCACCAGTTGGGCCCAGAGTGGACTCTGGTTCCCCAGACTCAGGGAGTCCCTCTGGAGCCAGGTCCTGCGGGAGAGAAGGGCTGGTTTCCCCTTCCCCCTCCCCGCCTACTATCCCTAACTCCACAGTCGTGTTCTCAACCTCGTCCTGGGTGGGTTGCTCCTGGGCTTCCTCGTGTGCATGAATCGGGATTCCCTCCCCAACAGGAATCTCTCCCTGCTCCATTACACCCGAGTGGTCCCCATCGCCACCATCCCCAGAAACCCCTTCAGAGCATGGAACCGGGGCCTGAACCAGAGGGCAGGAGTCATCCTCCACCACAGCACTCCCCGCCCCACTGGAAGATTCCCCTATGTCCCCCTTCTGCTCCTCCCTGGAGAGATTCCTCCTTCTTTTTTTCGAAGGGGAGGAGCTCACAGACTCTGGGGTCACCTGAGCAACCCTAGTCTGCGGCTCCCCCTCCTCCCGCCCAATCCCCTCCGCCCCTGGCTGGATAATGGGGCTTGCGGACTCCCTAACGGGAGGTGACGGGATGGGTGGCGAGATCTTATCCCCGGGGGGTTTGTTCCCCAGGTGCTTTATCTTCTTCGCCACCTTGCCCCCCTTCTTTTGACCCTCCCCATCCCCAGGGTTCCCTGACTCAACTACAGGGGGAGTGGGAGTGGGGGGGGGGAGGGGGGATAGTGGCACCGGAGGCGGAGGCCTCCGCCCGGGATTTGGGGCAATTCCTCCGAATATGCCCCACTTCCTTGCAGGCGTGGCACCTCGGGCGGTCCGATGTCCAGAAGATGGTGAAGTCTCGCCCATCCTGCTGGACACAGAAGCGCCCGTCGACCACCTCCTCCCAGTCCAGCAGCATTGTCAACTGGCGCCGGAGGGAGAGAACGTGCTGCAAGTCCTTCCTGCGGAACCCCATGGGTATTGGGGTGATGTCGGTGAGGATCTTCCCCAGGGTATGAAGGTGGGGAAGGAGGGCCTCGTTCTTAATGCAGGGCGGGACGTTGGATAGGACCACCCGCTGCACGGTGGACCCCAGGGGCTCGACCTGTAAGAAAAGTCCACCCACTGTGACCCCATTACATACAGTCGCGTTCACCCCCTCAACGGACTCCAGAAAGAACACGCCCTTCCCAAACATTTTTCCCACATACACAATGCCTACAGGCTTGGCTGCCGCTGCCACAGCAGCCGCGCAGTCCTCCAGGTTCATTTGGGGGGGCATGTAGCACCTGACCCCATGTTCAAAGGGTAGGTTCCTCATGGGGAACCGGGCCCCCAGAGGAGCAGCCGAAGCAGCTGAAGCAGCCGCCTTAGCATAACTCCCCAAAGGCCCCGATCCCCCAGAACGCTGACCCTGCATGATATCAGGCACTACAGTGAAACAAAAACACTGATACACAAAGACAAAGACAATCCAAAAGGCACGGGGCCAAGTCCAAACACACAAACAAGTGTAGAACAGTTCAAGGGAGGGAGGCGAGTGATGTTGCCTCGAACGTCAATAATGGCGGCTCCCACTAGAAACTGCTGCGTCACAGCCTCTTGGCCCGGGTATCTCGGCTCTCCTGCGTTCCCTGGTGAGCTGCAGACTTTCGCAAGCAATCCCCGCTGGTCTTCGCTGCTCCTGCAGCAACGAAAGGGATTCACCTGCAGTCTGTTATTGTTGGAAGCCTATCTCTGATAGAGAGGAGGCTCCTTCAGCTCCAGGTCTCAAGGCCGCAGAAGAAGGTCGAGGGTGTAGAAAACTCCCACACCGCACGAAAACCAGACCCGTCCGGTCAGTAGCGACGAGGCAGTGGGGGGGGGGGGGGGGGGGGGGTTGTTCTGGACGCAGGTGTATCAGTCCAGACAGGTTTTTCTCCCCCTTTTTGTGCGCCACAGTTTCCTGGCAGGTTGCCAGCCTCAGTAGTGGGAGCTGAGCAGTCAGTTGATAACACCGCTCGCAGCCCCAAAACAGCAGCGATACCCAAAGATGTTTAGAGTACCGCTGTACCTCCTCCGAATTCCGAATTCCAAAAAATGTTTAGAACTCACTCGTTCGAGTGATTGAAACAGAGCTCCGTAGCACCACACCCCACACCTGAGCTTTTTTTTTTTTTATCAAAAATATTTATTCAAATATTAAAATAATATATACAATACAATAAAACCAAAACAGAACCCACCACCAGAGTATTATACAAACAAATATACCTATTGAAACTATTATACAATTATATTGCAATCCCCATCCAGGATACATCCAATCCCCTGCGGTGCCCAGCGGTCCCGGAAATCCTCCAGGGTGCCCGTGGACAGCGCGTAGTCCCTTTCCAACACCACCCTGGCACGGACGTAACCCCGGAAAAGGGGCAGGCAGCTGGCTCGGGCAGAGCCCTCTTCCGCCTGGCGCCGTGAGTCGCGGATGGCCAGCTTGGCCTGGCCCAGGAGCAACCCAACAAGGACATCTTCGGCCCTACCCTCTCCCCTACGCACAGGGTGTCCAAAGATGAGGATGGTGGGTGAAAAATGCAGCCAAAAAGCAAGGAGCAGCCCCTTTAGATATTGGAACAGGGGCTGCAACCTCACACATTGCATGTACACGTGGTACACAGACTCTTCCAACCCGCAAAAGTGGCAGGCGGCTGGCGAGTCTGTGAACCGCGCGAGGAACAGGTTGCAGGGGACTCCTCGGTGCAATATCTTCCACCCCAGGTCCCCGATGGAGAGGGGCAGAATCCCTGCGTAGAGGGACCCCCACCGCGGGGTCACCTCGCTACCGGAAGGCAACACCGACCGCCACTTAGTGTCCGGACGGTGGACCAGGGCAAGGAAGTGCAGGGTGTGGAGGAGGAGCCCGTACAGGACACGCCTCCCTGCGTCTCGGAGGGAGATGAAGGGTGTCGAGGAAATGCGGCTCATGTTGTGTGGGACCGGCTCCCGGGAAGGATTACGTTGCCTCGGTCCGACGAGTACTTCCGGCTGAGCGGGGGTTTGCTCAGCCGCAGGTACTCCACACATTTGAGCCTCTCCGACACCCAGCGGGGCAGGACAAGGGCCGGCTGCTCTCAAGCCTGGGCCGCCGCCCTCCGTCAGCGGAGGGGGGGCCCGGCCGACAGCAACCAGGTTCCAGACTCTCAGCAAGTCCCGGTAGAAGCCGGGCATTCCCAGCAGGATAGCACGGCTGACGCCCACCATCGGGATCCGCGTACCTGCTTGAAGGCAGCGGCCCCGTTGGAAAAAGTGCGTCGCCAGCACGTGCCACCTGGGAGGACGCTCCGAGTACAGGTATCTCTGCAGAGTCCTGAGGCGGAGAGCCGCCAACTGGGTACGGATGCACACCAGCGACTGCCCGCCCTCCTCAATCGGGAGACTCAGGACTGCTGCAGAGACCCAGTGCTTTCCGTTGCCCCAGAAGAAGTCCACCAACTTCTTCTGGATGATCCCAGCAAAAGTGGCTGATGGGACCAATGTGGTCAATCTGTACCAGAGCAGGGAAGCCACGAGTTGGTTAATGACCAACACCCTGCCCCGGTAGGAAAGCACCCTGAGGAGACCTGACCAGCGCCCCAGCCGGGCGACGACTTTCAACTCCAGCTCCTGCCAGTTCGCCAGCCAGGTCTCCGCGACGGGACTCAGGTAGACTCCCAAGTAAAGGAGGCGCGTGGTGCTCCACGTGAAAAACCGCATCTCCTCAGGGAGGGAGTCCACCTGCCATGGACCCACCAAGAGTCCAGAACATTTCCCCCAATTGATCCTTGCAGAGGAGGCGGCCGAGAAGACTCGTTGGCACTCGCGCATCCTCTGCAGATCAGCGGGGTCAGTGACCACGAGGAGCACGTCATCGGCATAGACCGAGAGGACCACCTCCATATCTGGCTCGCGTAGAACCATGCCCGTCAACCTCCTCCGAAGCAGACTAAGGAATGGCTCCACGCAGATGGCGTACAGTTGGCCTGACATGGGGCAGCCCTGACGTACTCCTCTGCGGAAGGGAATGGGGGCCGTCAAGGATCCGTTGACCTTGACGAGGCACTCCGCAGTGGTGTATAGAAGTCGGATCCGGGCCACAAAGTGCGGTCCGAACCCAAACGCCTGCAGAGTCCTCACCAGATACTCGTGATCCACCCTGTCGAAAGCCTTCTCCTGGTCAAGGGAGAGAAAGGCAGTGGGTACACCGGTCTCCTGAGCCAGGTAGACCAGGTCCCGGACCAGATGGATATTGTCCTGGATGGACCGGCCCGGGACTGTGTAAGACTGGTCAGGGTGGATCACTTGGGCCAGCACTGGGCCCAGACGGTTGGCCATTGCCTTAGCAAAGACCTTGTAATCGGTACAGAGGAGGGAGACCGGGCGCCAGTTCTTTAGTAGGCGGAGATCACCCTTCTTGGGCAGAAGGACCACTACAGCCCTCCGCCAAGACAGGGGCATCTCCCCGGTCGCCAGGCTCTCCCTCAGGACCATGGTGTAGTCCTCCCCCAGGGTCCCCCAGAAAGTGCGGAGGAACTCTGCTGTCAGGCCGTCCAGGCCAGGGGATTTGCCCCTTTGAATCTGATGGAGGGCCGCGGTCAGTTCGTCTAGTGTCAGGGGGGCGTCCAGGCGCTCGGCACCCTCCGGGCCGACCGTGGTTAGACCTTCCCACAGATCACTGCACTCGTCCACGCCGGAGCTATCCGGTGAAAACAAGGTCCCATAAAAGGAACGAACCGCCGCGTTGATGTCTTCTGGTTCGGTGACGGGGGAGTCATCGTCAGCGAGCAGCTCCACTAAATGCTGACGGACTCCCCGCCACTTCTCCAGCGAGTAGAAGAAGGGTGAACCGCGGTCCAAATCGTGGAGCATTTGGATCCGCGACCTCACATACGCGCCTCGGGATTGCTGTAACTGCAGCTCCTTCAGCGCGTCCTTCTTCTCCTGGTATTCCCTCCAGAGGGTCGGGTCCCCACCGGTCTGACTTAGACGCGAATCCAAATCGAGTAGCTCACTCCCGAGCTGTCTGACCTTGGAATCGCGTCTCTTGGTAGACCCCCTAGTGTACTCCTGACAGAAACGCCGGATGTGGGCCTTGCCCACGTCCCACCATAGCCGCAGGGAGTGAAATCCTCCCCTTTTCCCCTTCCAAGTGGTCCAGAACCTCACAAACGAGTCCCGGAAGCGGCGATCCTCCAGCAGCCAGTTGTTAAAGTGCCAGTACGCGGACCCTCCCCTCGTGCGCAGCGGGGTAAACTCCGCCCACACCAGGTGGTGGTCCGAGCAAGGCATCGGCCGCATGGAGGCCGCCGAGACGCGGGAGACGTACGCCCGAGAAATGTACAGGCGGTCTATGCGAGAACCACCCCCCTCTGACCTCCTGGAGAAGGCACTGGAGTCGGGGTGGAGGTTCCTCCAGGTGTCTACCAAGTCAAAGGAGCCCACGAGCTCCTTCAACTTCTTCACCGACTCCTGGCCGCGCTGGATACCGGAACGGTCTCCTTCCTCGAGGGTACAGTTGAAATCTCCCCCGAGGATCACGCAGTCGCCAGGGTCGATGGAGCTCAAAAGGGTAGACACCTCCCGGAACAGGCACGTCTGCAACACGGCGGGCTTGGGAGCGTACACGTTGACAAAATGCAACGGCACGCCATCCAGGCGCACGGCCAGGTGAAGCAAGCGGCCTGGCACCAATTCCTGGACCTTTAGGATTTCTGGCCGGAAATTCGGGGCCAGCAAAATGGCCACCCCACTGGAAATGGAGCTGAGGTGGCTCATGAAGACCTCACCACTCCACTCCAGGAGCCAGGTGGACTCGTCTCCTGGGATGGTGTGGGTTTCCTGCAGGAAGCTCACCGCATATTTCCCATCCCTCAGGGTTGAGAGATGGTTAAACCTGCGGAGAGGCCCCCTGCTGCCATTGATGTTATAACTGGCTATGGTGATTGCCATGTCAGGAGTACACTAGATCCCCTCACCAGTCCCCTGGTCACTGACAGCAGAGTCGCCTTTGCCGCTACGGACCCTAGATGGATTGGCAGTGCGTTTCACCTTCCGGATCTTGGCAACAAGGGACGCTCTACTGGTCCCTCTACCCTCAGCAGGAACGACGCTGCTCTGGGCCTCGGCGTCCTTTTCCAGGTCGTCCAAGAAAGACCTGAGCTGACGCCGGTCGTTCCCCTTCACCCCCATCCCTCCCTTCACCCCCGTCCCTCCCTTCACCCCCGTCCCTCCCTTTCCCCTCCCCTTCCTTCTGAGGATGAGGTTCAGCGAGCTGGTGACCCCTTGTAAGTTCGGCCACCGGAGGGAGGCCAGTTTGGGCCGATGTTGGGCTCCTTCGGTGGCCGCGATGAACTCGCGGATCTCCTCCACTGGAATGAGAGGAGTGGCGTCGGGGGCAGCGAGAACATCCATTGACTCATTGCCCGAGGAGTCCTCTTCCACCCCCCCACTGCAGATGGAGTCACCGTTCCCATCCTTGGACACACCTTCTGTGCTTGAGACTCCCGCCCCACCCTGTGCAGCGGTTGCCTCTTCCCCACCCTCTGGTCTCACCTCCACCTCAGTCCCCACCGTGGGGCCAGTGGCAGAGGGGCCTTCCTCGAGTGTACCTGGGCAGTCAAGACCATTGACAGTGGGGTCTATCCCTCCACCAGTTGGGCCCAGAGTGGACTCTGGTGCCCCAGACTCAGGGAGTCCCTCTGGAGACAGGTCCTGCGGGAGAGAAGGGCTGGTTTCCCCTTCCCCCTCCCCCCCTACTATCCCTAACTCCGCAGGCGTGTTCTGCACCTCGTCCTGGGTGGGTTGCTCCTGGGCTTCCTCGGGTGCATGAATTGGGATTCCCTCCCCAACAGGAATCTCTCCCTGCTCCATTACACCCGAGTGGTCCCCATCACCACCCTCCCCAGAAACCCCTTCAGAGCATGGAACCGGGGCCTGAACCAGAGGGCAGGAGTCATCCTCCACCACAGCACTCCCCACCCCACTGGAAGATTCCCCTATGTCCCCCTTCTGCTCCTCCCTGGAGAGATTCCTCCTTCTTTTTTTCGAAGGGGAGGAGCTCACAGACTCTGGGGTCACCTGAGCAACCCTAGTCTGCGGCTCCCCCTCCTCCCGCCCAATCCCCTCCGCCCCTGGCTGGATTATGGGGCTTGCGGACTCCCTAACGGGAGGTGACGGGATGGGTGGCAAAGTCTTATCCCCGGGGGGTTTGTTCCCCAGGTGCCTTATCTTCTTCGTCACCTTGCTCCCCTTCTTTTGACCCTCCCCATCCCCAGGGTTCCCTGGCTCAACTACAGGGGGAGTGGGAGTGGGGGGGGGAGGGGGGTTAGTGGCACCGGAGGCGGAGGCCTCCGCCCGGGATTTGGGGCAATTCCTCCGAATATGCCCCACTTCCTTGCAGGCGTGGCACCTCGGGCGGTCCGATGTCCAGAAGATGGTGAAGTCTCGCCCATCCTGCTGGACACAGAAGCGCCCGTCGACCACCTCCTCCCGGTCCAGCAACATTGTCAACTGGCGCCGGAGGGAGAGAACGTGCTGCAAGTCCTTCCTGCGGAACCCCATGGGTATTGGGGTGATGTCGGTGAGGATCTTCCCCAGGGTATGAAGGTGGGGAAGGAGGGCCTCGTTCTTGATGCAAGGCGGGACGTTGGATAGGACCACCCGCTGCGCGGTGGACCCCAGGGGCTCGACCTGTAGGAAAAGTCCACCCACTGTGACCCCTTTACATACAGTCGCGTTCACCCCCTCAACGGACTCCAGAAAGAACACGCCCTTCCCAAACATTTTTCCCACATACACAATGCCTACAGGCTTGGCTGCCGCTGCCACAGCAGCCGCGCAGTCCTCCAGGTTCATTTGGGGGGGCAAGTAGCACCTGACCCCATGTTCAAAGGGTAGGTTCCTCATGGGGAACCGGGCCCCCAGAGGAGCAGCCGAAGCAGCTGAAGCAGCCGCCTTAGCATAACTCCCCGAAGGCCCCGATCCCCCAGAACGCTGACCCTGCATGGTATCAGGCACTACAGTGAAACAAAAACACTGATACACAAAGACAAAGACAATCCAAAAGGCACGGGGCCAAGTCCAAACACACAAACAAGTGTAGAACAGTTCAAGGGAGGGAGGCGAGTGATGTTGCCTCGAACGTCAATAATGGCGGCTCCCACTAGAAACTGCTGCGTCACGGCCTCTTGGCCCGGGTATCACGGCTCTCCTGCGTTCCCTGGTGAGCTGCAGACTTTCTCAAGCAATCCCCGCTGGTCTTCGCTGCTCCTGCAGCAACGAAAGGGATTCACCTGCAGTCTGTTATTGTTGGAATCCTATCTCTGATAGAGAGGAGGCTCTTTCAGCTCCAGGTCTCAAGGCCACAGAAGAAGGTCGAGGGTGTAGAAAAACTCCCACACCGCACGAAAACCAGACCCGTCCGGTCAGTAGCGACGAGGCAGTGGGGGGGGGGGGGGGGTTGTTCTGGACGCAGGTGTATCAGTCCAGACAGGTTTTTCTCCCCCTTTTTGTGCGCCACAGTTTCCTGGCAGGTTGCCAGCCTCAGTAGTGGGAGCTGAGCAGTCAGTTGATAACACCGCTCGCAGCCCCAAAACAGCAGCGATAACCAAAGATGTTTAGAGTACCGCTGTACCTCCTCCGAATTCCGAATTCCAAAAAATGTTTAGAACTCACTCGTTCGAGAGATTGAAACAGAGCTCCGTAGCACCACACCCCACACCTGAGCTTGGTGGGGATGACCGTGTTGAAGGCGGAGCTATAGTCTATGAATAGCATCCTCACGTACGTGCCCTGTCTCTCTAGGTGAGTCAGGACAGTGTGAAGAGCCAGAGAGATGGCGTCCTCTGTGGATCTATTTGCCCTGTATGCAAATTGATGTGGGTCCAGTGAGTCAGGGATGCTGGATTTGATGTGTGAGAGGACCAGCCTCTCAAAGCACTTCATGACTATCGGAGTTAGGGTAACCAGGCGGTAGTCGTTCAGGTTGGAGATCTTTGCTTTTTTCGGCACCGGAACTATGCTAGCCAACTTCAGGCACTTGGGGACCGTAGCCAGAGATAATGACAGGTTAAAGATCCTGGTGAATACCTCAGCCAGCTGTTCAGCACAGTCCTTCAGTACCTTTCCTTGAACTCCATCCGGTCCTGCAGCCTTGCGTGGGTTGACCCTTTGCAGAGCGCGTTGTACCTCCTGTGTGTTCAGTTGCAAGACCTGTCCCACCGCTTCGGCTGGGGTTCTTTCACTCAAGGTGGTTTTGCCAGTTTCAAAGCGGGCAAAGAAGGTGTTAAGCTCGTTGGTCAGTGCCATATCGCTGTGGGGGCAGGCAGGGCTGCTCTTGGAGCCAGTGATGTCCCTGACACCCTGCCACATGCTTCTGGTGTCCGTGGTGTTGAAGTGGTCTTCCACCCGTTGCCTGTGGGTGTCTTTGGCCCTTTTAATACCTTTGCTCAGGTTTGATCTGGCAACACTGTATGCTGAAGTGTCACCAGATTTAAAGGCATTGTTGCGTACCCTCAGCAGGTTCTGTACCTCCTTGTTCATCCAGGGTTTCCGGTTTGGGAACATCTTTATCTCCTTGTCCTCCGTGACATTCTCCACACAGCAGTTGATGTAGGAGAGCACAATGGATGCGTATTCCTCCAAGTCTACCTCTGAACCGTAGGTGGCCTGTTGTGCAAACAGGTCCCAGTCGGTGCGATCAAAGCAGTCCTGGAGTTGTAGGGTGGCATCCTCGGGCCATATTTTGACCGTGTTTATTGTGGGTTTGGTCTTGCGGATGAGGGGTTTGTATGCGGGCAGTAGAAACAGTGAGAGGTGATCGGATTGTCCCAGGGGTGGGCAGGGGAGAGCTCTGTAGGCGTCCTTTACATTGGTGTACACCTTATCCAGTGTGTTTGAGCCCCTGGTAGGGCACTGCACATGCTGATGGAATTTGTGGAGCGAGGCTCGTAGGTCGACCTGATTGAAGTCCCCTGCAACAATGAAGGCACCGTTGGGGTGGGCATCCTGCTGCTTACTGATGGCCGAGTGTAGCTGTGCTAGTGCTAGGTTAGCATTAGCCTGTGGGGGAATGTATACGGCCATGATGATGACCACCGTAAACTCCAGCGGCAGATAGAATGGCCTACATTTGAGCAGTAAGTACTCCAGGTCTGGGGAGCAGTAGCTCTCTATTGCGGAGTGGTTGGTGCACCAGTCATTGTTAATGTAGATGCAGAGCCCACCGCCCTTGCTCTTACCGGAGTCCTTTGTTCTATCAGCACGATGTAGTGAGCGGTTTGTTAGCTCCACAGCCCCGTCGGGGACCAGCGCGTTGAGCCACGTCTCCGTGAAGATCAGCGCGCAGCAGTCTTTCAGGGATCGCTGGGTGTTGATCCACAGCATTACCTCATCCAGCTTGTTGGAGAGTGACCGGACATTGGTGAGAAGGATGGTCTTTGTGGGGCCCTCCTTAGCCTGGCCTGCACCCCCACTCTCAGACCACGTTTTTGCTTCCTCTCCCTGCGCTGGCTCCGTTTCCAATCCCCCGGTGTGGTGGTCCAGGGGCCTGTTCTACCGAGCTCCGTCAGGACTTTGGTGAGGGTTTTGTGGTACTCACCAGCCAGTCTCTCGCAGCCGTGTCCGATGTTGAGCAGCTCCATGCGGCTCCATGTGCGATCCGCCTTCCTGGAGCTGCTGTGCCTTGGGGGACACGCTGCTGCTGCCTTTGGACCTGGACCTGCTACTGCTGTAAGGGCTCAAATTCAGCGTAGCCATGTGGGTTTTATTGCAGGGGTGTTAAAAAGGTGTAAAAGCTCCAGCTCGATTATGTTGCCAGGACATCCTGTTTATGGCTAAGGGTATTCTTTGATATGGGCAACTGGCTTTAAGGCTTTGATGGTTAGCCATCCTGTGAAGTGTTAAGAAGAACAACTTGCCATATGGACTGCCCTCTGTTCCCAAGAAAGAAGAGGTCACGATGGACACAACGGACACGGAGGTCCCGAAAGACACAAAGATTTATAGGACACTAGCACAAGTGTGCCCGTTGGGCCCATCCTCGTAGGGTTTCCATTGTAACCGGGAGGGGAGTGGGGGGGAGGGAAGGGGGAGGGAGGAGGGAGGTGTGGAGGGGAGGGGAAGGGGGGAGGGGAGGGGGGAAGGGAGGAGGGAAGGGGGGGAGGGAGAGGGGAGGGAGGTGGGTAGGGGGGAGGGGGGAGGGAGGGGGACCTCCCCTTTTCCCAGTACCCCTCTTTCCCCGTTGGGCCCGTCCTCGTAGGGTTTCCATTGTAACCGGGAGGAGGGGAGGGAGGGAAGGGGGAGGGAGGGAGGAGGGAGGTGTGGAGGGAGGAGAGGAGGGGAGGGAGGGGGGAGGGGAGGGAGGGGGGTAGGGGGGAGGGGGAGGGAGGGGAGGGGGGGAGGGGAGGGGGAAGGGGGGAGGGAAGGGGACCTCCCCTTTTCCCAGTACCCCCCTTTCCCCGTTGGGCCCGTCCTCGTAGGGTTTCAATTGTAACGGGGAGGGGGGGAGGGAGGGTGGAAGGAGGGGGGAGGGGGAGAGGGATGGAAGGGTGGAGGGAGGGGGGGAGGGATTGGGGGAGGGAGGGATGGAGGGAAGGAGGGAGGGGGGAAGGGGGAGGGGGGAGGGAGGGGGAGGGAGTTGGGGAGGGAGGGGGAGGAGGGGGAGGGAGTGGGGATGGAGGTGGGATGGAGTGGGGAGGAAGGGGTTGAGGGGGGAAGGGGGACCTCCCCTTTCTTTTTTCGAAACACTTGCCCCAGTAGCCCATGAGCATAGGGGCCCCATGCTGAATCTGTGTATGTTAAGTGACTTGCAATAAAAAACACAACTTTAAAAAACAATCAGCTGCTTCACACAAGCATTGTTGACGTCACAAGCTTGAAGACCTTGAAAAAAGGTTTAAAAATAAAAAGATGTAAATTTGTAAAGATTAGACACCCAATAGCAGCTGCTTGTCCATTGTGACATCACACGCTGAAGGGGGGTCAGCTCGAGCTCATCTCACAGGAGGCATTGTGACATCACAAGCTGAAGACTAAATCCGCACCGCAGCGCCTCCCCCTGAAAA
>NC_135969.1:6600453-6607953 GCF_053455715.1 Rhinoraja longicauda
TCTCTCTCTCTCTCCTACAATTTGCATAACTAACCTACCAACAAACCCCCCCCCCCTCTCTTCCGTGTACCCCACCTTGACTCACACCCATTTTTCCCCCTCCCCCTTCACCATTCCCCATCAAACTTCATCCTTCCTCTGGCTTCATAATTTGCACCACTTCTCTCCTCATCTCACACTCTGACCTGTGTCCGACCATCTACCTATTAAATCACAATATAAAGCAAAAGCACAGAGAATAATAAATACATTAAAGAGTTGAAATTGAGGTTACTTGTTTGTTTTGTTCCTTCAGTTTTGTTCCTTGTTATATTCAGCCAACTAGATGAAGTTGAAATGGTTACAGTTGTCACCATTCTAAAATGACCCAGAAACAGTGTGTAGCAAGACTTCACATCCACTCGTAATGAGCTCAGTTTGATATTAATATCCATTGCTGGTTTCTATGCTTATTAGAACCTCTGATGCTACACTCTAATTTTAAAAGGTGTAAAAAAGAACTCGGATTTACATCACATATTATCACTTTTCTTAGCACATTCCAAACTGCTTCACTCACAAGGAATTAATTTGATGTGCAATTATTGGTTCCAGATCGCCCAAACGGGCAGCCATTTTGTGAATACCAGGGTTTCGGAGAGGGCAAGCTGCTAAATGTATTTTGGCAGTGCTGGTTGTGGAGGGGAAAATGTTGTGAAAGCTCTCTGGTCGTTTTCCAACGGTGTCCTTAGCAATCATTGCAACTTCCCTGCAGCCTCACTGCCATCGCCATCACAGGGATGAAATCTGGCTCTCATTCTGTCCGAAGGCTTTGCCTTCGAGTTCCAAATCCACCTTTCAGGCGTCTTTTTAAAATGGTGGCAAATAGTTTATAGACACGGCTTCTATTTAATATCTCAGAAGAACTCTGAACCTGGTACATACATGGTTCTCCCTTGTGTTACGCTGCAGTCTCACCTAAGCCTGGAGGGCGTAGTTTTGAGTTAATTTGACTGTGTTATTGTGACTGGGTCAGGATGGCTTCCTGTATTACCTGATTTCATTTTTTCATTGCAAATCAGGCAACTCATTCACACTTACCAGGTCCCTGCCAGACAGGTTCCATTAAAGTCTAAGTTTTCAAACTGGGAGTGTGCAATTATAAAAGCGACCGGGTTATGTTCGGTGTTTGTAATTACAGCCTGAGGTATGGTTGGAGTTGGACGAAGTGAGTGTCGGAAATAAAGTAAACCTCTCTGAACTGAGGTCCAGCAAACGTGCTCGGAAACACCTCAGCTAAAGGAGGCCTCCACGAGATAAATTGAAGTATAATGCTGTTGGCACGCTCTCCATTTTCAACATAGTTAGGAGCTGCTCCAAGATGTTTATGACTGTTCTTACAGTCATTCTGATGTTGGCTGCCTGTCCTGTCACCACTGTGCAAGTTATGCTTTTTATTTAAATTCTGAATAGGTTAACACACAGCTGAAATGTTTAAAAGCATTCACCTCTGCACACCTTCATCCTGCATGGACTTCACACTTGAAAGAATCAAAGGTGCAAAATGTACCGATGTGAAAGTACTATTATCAAATTAATCTCTCCATGGAAACTGGAGAAGGCAAGGCTTTGTTAATCCACTAACACCTGCCCCAAATACTCGGCACTGGGTCTTTACGTTGTTAAACAGAAGTCTTTAAGATACTGGTTGTAAACATCATTACCAGGTTTCTGACTTCTGCCTCCTCTTGAGGTATTAATTAGCACTTGCACGGGGACTGGTTTAACTCAGCACTCCTTAAAGGCAGTTACCACGATGGCTTTTATTAACAATTTTTAATTAATGAAATCCAGAGAGCCTGTCATTAAAAGGAGAGGCCAATTAAATCAGTTGCACAACATTTGACCCCCACCCCAGAAGGAAAAGGAAACTTAAAAATACATGGTGTTTACTTTTTGTCCTAACTGCAGCATGATATTGAAACATGTGAGAGAGGGTGTGTACACTTGGCAACGGCACACATGCTTTGTGGAACCCACAGCAATGCCATACCATTGTTCCCATACATCCTCCCACATGCTTGCTGAAGCTCTTTACAAGTAAACAAACCATGAATCACCGTGATGGAATCACATCCATAGCAAAAGGAAACGTATACGGTTTCAGCTATTGAATATCAATACGGGATTATGCATGCTAACTATGAAAGTTATCTCTGACAAATCAGTATTTATTCAGAAAATGCTGGAGTAACTCAGCGGGTCAGGCAGCATCTCAGGAGAGAAGGACTGGGTCGAGACCCTTCTTCAGACTAACAAATCAGGATCTTCTTTGTGTCTCCCAGGTCAAATCCAAATATAAATCCTCATTATCATTACGTACAATTGAGTTTAGTTTATTGAGTGGAATTTCGTTCATTGTCACGGGTACCATGGTGCAGTGAAAAGGTTTTGTTGTGTGCTAACCAGTCAGTGGAAAGACTAGACATGATTACAATCGAGCCATTCACAGTGTACAGATACACCATCAAGGGAATAACATGAATTACTTTTAGTGCAAGATAAAGCCAGTAAAGTCCGATCAAAGATAGTCCAGGGCCCCCCGATGAGGTGGACAGTAGTTCGGCACTGCTCTCTGATTGTGGTAGGATGATTCAGTTGCCTGATGACAGCTGGGAAGAAACTGCCCCTGAATCTGGAGGTGTGCGTTTTCACACTTCTGTACCTTTTGCCTGATGGGAGAGGCAGGCACATTCTGAAGCTGTAACGGAGAGCTGACTCCATAGAATTTCCCCCTACGTTGTGTCGTGAAAGTTTACAACGTGATGGGGGTAATGTAACTCTGTACACTACCGAACACTATCACGATAAGCCTTTCCAATTACTTCAGACATGCATCCTATACACTGGAATTTCGAAGGATGAGAGGAGATCTTATCGAAACGTATAAGATTATTAAGGGGTTGGACACGTTAGAGGCAGGAAACATGTTCCCAATGTTGGGGGAGTCCAGAACAAGGGGCCACAGTTTATGAATAAGGGGTAGGCCATTTAGAACGGAGATGAGGAAAAACTTTTTCAGTCAGAGAGTTGTGAATCTGTGGAATTCTCTGCCTCAGAAGTCAGTGGAGGGCCAATTCTCTGAATGCATTCAAGAGAGAGCTAGATAGTGCTCTTAAGGATAGCGGAGTCAGGGGGTGTGGGGAGAAGGCAGGAACGGGGTACTGATTGAGAATGATCAGCCATGATCACATTGAATGGCGGTGCTGGCTCGAAGGGCCGAATAGCCTCCTCCTGCACCTATTGTCTATTGTCTATTATCTATAATTTGCCCTTGAAAAATACAACTCTATCGGGGCACAATTTATTTTCCACATTAGGATCACATTGACTTCCCAACCGTAGGATATATATACCCTGTCAAAAGCCGTTATCACCTTCTCCACAGCCAACAATGGAGCATTGTGGGCTCCACCTTTCTTCATCATCGTTGCGGGCTTTGATTTGTCCTTTCATTCATCTGTCCGTTGTGCCTTTTCATATCTCCCAGTTTCCCTCTCCTGTGACTCGCTGTCCGAAGAAGGGTCTTGACCCGAAACATCACCTATTCCTTTTCTCCAGAGATGGTGCCTGACCTGCTGAGTTACTCCAGTTTTTGTGTGTGTCCACCTTTGAAGCTTCCGGCATTGGCCTTGAGACCTCTAGCTGCAAATGGCTTCTGGGCCTCTCGTCAGGCAGACCTCAGATGGTTGGAATTGATCACCGGCAACATGGTGAACCTCAGGGTGGTGTTGTCAGTCTCCTACACCCTGCACACCCATGACTTTGTGGCCAAGTGCAGCGCCAACTCAATCTTTAGGCCCGCCGATAACACCATTGTTATTAGCTGCATCTTCAACAACAATGAGACGATGTGTAGTTCACAAGGTTATAAGTGATAGGAGCAGAATTAAGCCATTCGGCCCATCAAGTCCTACTCCACTATTCCATCATTGCTGATCTATCTCTCTCTCCTAACGCCATTCTCCTGCCTTCTCCCCATAACCCCCGACATCTCTGCCTTAAAAACCTCCCACCGCCTTCTGTGGCAATGAATTCCACAGATTCACTATCCCCCTGACTGAAGAAATTCTTCCTCATCTCCTTCCTAAAGTATCGTCCTTTAATTCCGAGGCTGTGACCTCTGTCCTAGACTCTCCCACCGGTGGAAACATCTCCTCTCCACATCCACTCTATCCAGGCCTTTCACTATTCGGTAAGTTAGGAAAGTGACACCACCGGAGTAAGTATTGGAAAGAGATTGAGAGCGTAGAGTCTTGGTGTCAGGGCAAGAGCCTAGTCCTGAACATCAGCAAGATGAAAGAGTTGGTTGTTGATATAAGGAGATGAGGAGGTGACCTCATCATACAACTGCTGTAGGGATGGTCTCTTACTTCAAGTTTCCAGGAATCCACATCAGAATCAGAATCAGAATTACCTTTATTGTCATCCACAAAACAAGTCTTTTGGATGAGATTTCGTCACCCACATTCCAACAGTAAGAGCAATAAAATAAGCAATTACACAACCACAAACCAACACAAAACAAAAAAAAGAAACATCCATCACAGTGAGTCTCCAGCAGTCACCTCCTCACTGTGTTGGAAGGCCATAAATGTCATTTCTCTTCCCCTGCCGTCTTCTCCCGCGGTCAGGCTGTTGAAGTTGCCACGTTCCAGGCCGCGCCGGATGGTGAAAGGTCCGTAGCGGGCCGACCCAAGCCCCGCGATCCGGGGCGGGTGAACACGCTGCCGCTGCCGGAGCTCCCGATGTCGGCATCCACGCGGCCCGCGCCAAAGCCTCCGAGGCGAGTTGCAGCCGCTCCTGCAGCCTCCGAAGACAGCCGGCTCCGCAGATGGTGAGTCCCAGGTGGACCAGAGCCCCAGGTGGTCCCAGGTGGAGGCCGCCAGCTCCAGGTGTTTGGCCGATGGTAGGCCGCAGCGGGAACGGAGACATGACCCAGAAAACAAAGGTCAGGTCTCTGTTCGGAAGAGATAAATTTACAATTTTACAGTTCCCCCCCCCCCACACACATAGTACACAACCACCAAAAACACTACATCACTTCTAAACACTACAATTAAGACAAAAAACAACAAAAAAACACAAAGACAAACACCAGTTCTCTAACCCAGTCCCTTCACAATGATGTGATGATCAAAAAGCACAGCAGTGTGCTTACTTTCTTAGGCTTCTGAGAAGATTCAGCACGTCTGTGAGGATTTTGCCCAAACCTCCACAGGTGCGACACAGAAGGTATTCTGACGAGATGCACCTCACCCTACTGTGCAACTGCTCTGCTCGAGACCACCCTGCACTTGCAGGGAGCAGTGAGCACAACTTAAGGTCGCACAGGGGCGGTGCAATGGTAGAGTTGCTGCCTCACAGCACCAGAGACCCGGGTGCTGTCAGTACAGAGTTTGTTCGTTTTCCCTGTGACCACGTGGGTTTTCTCCGGGTGCTCCGGTTTCTTCCTACATTCCAAGGACGAGCAGACTACGTCAGACAACACCTGTGGAAAGAGCGAGAGCAAAAAAAAGATTGAATGATACTGATTTAAAAGCTAAAGCTGTATTGGGCAGTTCTGATGGAATCAGAAAGTAGGTTTCTGTTCCACCTTTACCTGAAATTGTTGAATTTGATGTGGAATCCAGAGGCTGCAACATGCCCGGATGAAAGATGAGGTGCTGTTGCTCAATCTGAAGTTGAACCTTGTTAGACCAGTGGAGGGGGCCATAGGTAGGCCTGAGTGTGAGTGTGAATGGGATGCAGGATTAAAGTTACCTGCTGTGTGGGTGAGGTGTGAAGGAAGCCCTTTGTACAATAACTGATGCTGGAGACCTAACTTGCACGGTGGCGCAGCGGTAGAGTTGCTGCCTTACAGCACCAGAGAAACCGGGTCCCGGGTTCGATCCCGACTGCAGGCGCTGTCTGTACGGAGTTTGTCCGTTCTCCCCGTGACCTGCGTGGGTTTTCTCCGAGATCTTCGGCTTCCTCCCACACTCCAAAGACGTGCAGGTTTGTAAGTTTTCTGGCTTGGTTTAAAAGAAATGTAAAAATGTCCCTCGTGTGTGTAGATAGTGTTAATGTACGGGGATCGCTGCATGGGCCGAAGGGCCTGTTTCCACTCTGTATCTCTAAACTAAACTAAAGAATACCAGTTCGGCGTTGTATTACTGCACCAACTTTAAACTTTAAATATCCTCTTCAGTGGACACAGAAATGATTCAAGCTTACAGGAATCATTGTATTATTATACATAGCCACCAGCAATATCCATTGTAATGGAAATGATCTGGACTGTCAACTTGCAGTCATGCAAGATTAACATGTGTCCTTTACTGCTTGTGACAATCTAGATGCCTCACTCAACACGCCAAATAACCGAGCGGCAAAGGGAAGAAAGTTGCTGTGATGTGGAAGAATTGCCCTCCATTTTCAGGCCATGTTCAGTGCAACGCCCAGTGAGTGAAGTAATGTTGAGCTGGCAGTGGGCCAGCTGTCTCTGTGCATCAGATGCTCGCCCTGCAAGGACTCTGATGGCATTCACTCGGTGAGAGGGAAGTGAATCACTCATACTTGCCTAACTGTGGGCTGGAGCCTGCTTGCTCAGAAAATCCTGTCACACTGAGACAGCAATTTGCTTCAAGGCACGACGATCGATTTCCTCTCGTTTCCCTCCCAACCCCCCACACTTCCTCCTCCCATTATCATCCACTGGTACCCATAGCAACCATGCTGCCTTTGCCAGCTTGAAGTCAATCCAGCTGAACAAGGTTTAGCCCTCAATGATGCTGGGTAAAAAGACCACTTTGATCTTAGTGTAACTTAGTGTAAGAAAATAACTGCAGATGATGGTACAAATCGAAGGTATCAGTCTGAAGAAGGGTCTCGACCCAAAACGTCACCCGTTCCTTCTCTCCTGAGATGCTGCCCGACCCGCTGAGTTACTCCAGCATTTTGTGAATAAATACCTTAGTGTAACTTAGGATGGTTTGTGACACTATTATACATACAGCCTGCAGTATCTTTTGGTAAAGACCAAATCCACTATTGTATAAAGGTTTATGGGCATAACTTTATTGATAAGTTCATAAATAATAGGAGCAGGATTGGGCCATTCGGCCCATCAAGTCTTCTCCATCAATTATGGCTGATCTATCTCTCCCTCCTAACCCCATTCTCCTGCCTTCTCCCCATAACCCCGGACACCAGTACCAATCAAGAATCTATTTTATCTCTGTGTTGGAAATATCCACTGACTTGGCCTCTGCAGCCCTCTGTGGCAACGAATCCCACAGATTCACCACCCTCTGACTAAAGAAATTCCTCCTCATCTATTTCCTGAAGGAACGTCCTTTAGTTCTGAGGCTGTGACCTCTGGTCCCAGACTCGCCCACATCCACTCTATCCAAGCCTTTCACTATTAGGTAAGTTGGGAAAGAGATATAGGGGAGGTATAGGGAAGAGATTGAGAATGTA
>NC_135969.1:6612953-6775453 GCF_053455715.1 Rhinoraja longicauda
CCCAGTGCCGACAAAGGCTCATCATATGTTAACTCAGTTGGAGTGGGAGGGTGGGTGTGGGTAATGGAGCACTGATCCTGGAAGCCTGGCGGCAGAGAGTACATCTGCTATCCTTTGTAACGCCGGCGGACTGAGTGATATTATTACACCAAATGAAACTTTGATGATTGATGTACCTCCAGGGTGTGTCTCCTCATCAGAAGCAGCAATTGTCCCTGTTACGGTTCCACATTTTTCCTAAAGGGATGCACTGACAGAATAAAGATTGAATTGTTCCAGTTTCATTGTTCTATATAAGATCAAATGGCCAAAGGAAAAGCAGAGTCACTGAGAAAGCTGATGCCTTTGAAGATGGAATTAGTTTAAAATCATAATCGCAGAAGGTAGATTTGAGTAATGCAGACAACAGCACAGCCTCTGTCAAACTTCCCTTGGCTCTTGACAATGTTTTTAGTTCAGTTCAGGTTAGTTTAGTTTAGTTTAGTTTAGTTTAGTTTAGTTTAGTTTAGTTTAGTTTAGTTTAGTTTAGTTTAGTTTAGTTTAGTTTAGTTTAGTTTAGTTTAGGTTAGGTTAGTTTAGTTTAGTTTAGTTTAGTTTAGTTTAGTTTAGTTTAGGTTAGGTTAGGTTAGGTTAGGTTAGGTTATGTTATGTTATGTTAGGTTAGGTTAGGTTAGGTTAGGTTAGGTTAGGTTAGGTTATGTTAGGTTAGGTTAGGTTAGGTTAGGTTAGGTTAGGTTAGGTTAGGTTAGGTTAGGTTAGGTTAGGTTAGGTTAGGTTAGGTTAGGTTAGGTTAGGTTATGTTATGTTATGTTATGTTAGGTTAGGTTAGGTTAGGTTAGGTTAGGTTAGGTTAGGTTAGGTTAGTTTAGTTTCGTTTAGGTTAGGTTAGGTTAGTTTAGGTTAAGTTAGGTTAGGTTAGGTTAGGTTAGGTTAGGTTAGGTTAGGTTAGGTTAGGTTAGGTTAGGTTAGGTTAGGTTAGGTTAGGTTAGTTTAGTTTAGTTTAGGTTAGGTTAGGTTAGGTTAGTTTAGGTTAGGTTAGGTTAGGTTAGGTTAGGTTAGGTTATGTTATGTTATGTTATGTTATGTTAGGTTAGGTTAGGTTAGGTTAGTTTAGTTTAGTTTAGGTTAGGTTAGGTTAGTTTAGGTTAGGTTAGGTTAGGTTAGGTTAGGTTAGGTTAGGTTAGGTTAGGTTAGGTTAGGTTAGGTTAGGTTAGGTTATGTTATGTTATGTTATGTTATGTTATGTTAGGTTAGGTTAAGTTAGGTTAGGTTAGGTTAGGTTAGGTTAGTTTAGGTTAGGTTAGGTTAGGTTAGGTTAGGTTAGGTTAGGTTAGGTTAGGTTAGGTTAGGTTAGGTTAGGTTAGGTTAGGTTAGGTTAGTTTAGAGATACAGCACGGAAATAGGCCCCTTTGGCCCATCGAGTCCGTGCCGACCAGTGACCCCCCCCCCCCCCCCCCACACTAGCACTATCTTACACACGAGGGACAATTTACAATTTTTACCCAAGACAGTTAACTTACAAACCTGTACGCCTTTGGAGTGTGGGAGGAAACCGGAGCACCCGGCGAAAACCCACACAGTCACAGGGAGAACGTACAAACCCTGTACAGACAGCTCCCATCGTCAGGATGGAGCCCGGGTCTCTGACGTTGGAAGGCAGCGACTCTACCACCGTGCCACCGCGCCGCCAGTTGGCGTTGTGTTTTTTTTGTTGTTGTTTGTCATCGATTTGATAAACAGAGTCAGGGTGCATTTATTGAAATGGCCACCTGAGACAGAAGGTTGGCTGTGTGTTGGGGCTGCTGTTGGATGGTGTGCTGTCATTATTCACCCCACACTGAGACAGAAGGTTGCCTGTGTGTTGGGGCTGCTATTGACAATAGACAATAGACAATAGGTGCAGGAGGAGGCCATTCGGCCCTTTGAGCCAGCACCGCCATTCCATGTGATCATGGCTGATCATAATCAGTACCCCGTTCCTGCCTTCTCCCCATACCCCCTGACTCCGCTATCCTTAAGAGCTCTATCTAGCTCTCTCTTGAATGCATTGGATGGTGTGCTGTCATTATTCATCCCACACTGAGCTTCAATGCTGGAGACAGAAGAACAAAACAAGAGATGCGCTCGGCTCTACAGAGGTGTGTTTCCCACCGGCTTGGAATGGGTAGGCACCAGCAGTAGGAAGCCCTTCCTGTGTTTACCCGAATCAGGAAATCCTGTGAAAGTAGCTGCCACGGTTTCTAAATCTGTTGAACATATGAAGAACGAGTTCAGTTTATTTAGTGCAACAAGGATCAAAATAACCAGATTTCACCTCCAGGATAATTTGAAGCTTCGAATTCTCTGAGTCACGAGTGACTTCCATCTCATTAAGCATCCACTCAGTTCATTCGCCACAGGCAATCCAGTTGTACGCTTTAGAAAAGCTTTCATTAGAGTAATTGGAAGAAGGGCAACCTCAAGGAAGTGAAGGTATTTTACTGCAGATTAAAGAGTAGGATGTCTTCCATTATATCATTAGTGGTTAGGAGGCCTGTTCTATTTAAATCAGTTTGGCATTCAGACCTCTGGATGCTGCCAGATGGGGCTTTGCCTTAAGTTCAGCCTTGCCATTCTGGCCTTAATGGCTCCAAGGAACCCACCCTCATTTGGCTAGTTGCTCCAGCTCTCCTGCGTTCCGTTAAACCGCCGTTTTATAGCTGTTCTTTAAAACAACAGCCCAATACTTGGAGTTTAATTTTATTCTATGCTGGCAGCGTGCAGCCACTTACAGCAACAGGGCTTCTGTTGATCACTCCCTCACTCACTCACTCTCTCTACACCAGCAAAATCTCCTGTTTAACCCACTGGTCACAATTCTGAGTGCAACTCCGAGAATGCCAGAGCGCAGTCATGAATCACCATAACGTATTGGTCTGCCGTTGCATGGAAACAAATTAGTTCGGTTTAGTTTAGAGATACAGCGCGGGAACAGGCCCTTCGGCCCACCGAGTCGGCGCCGACCAGCGATCCCCGCGCACTAACACTATCCCACACGAGGGACAAGTTTTTGCATTTATACCAAGCCAATTAACCTACAGAAACCTGCACGTCTTTGGAGTGTGGGAGGAAACTGAAAATCAAACATCAACAAAAAAAACTTGACACCAACTGGCGGCACGGTGGCGCGGCGGTAGAGTTGCTGCCTTCCAGCGCCAGAGTCCCGGGCTCCATCCTGACAATGGGTGCTGTATGTACAGGGTTTGTAGTCTCTCTATATTACAGACTCTCTATACTCTGACCTGAGACGAGGAATCACGTCAATGAGCCCACGGCCGAAACCTTGCAGGCCCCAAATACCAAGTTAAACATTGCACAGTGCTAATGCCCACATTGCATTAAGAGACCGGAGCGATATCGTCTCTGGAACAAAGAGCTTGAATGAATCACGTGCAATGTCATAGTTTATCTTGAGTATTAGATTGTAAAATAAGTAAAAATAACAACTCACAATTCACAGCGATTTTACAGTTGTTTTCCTAGGTGTCGAAATGTATGTATAGGTTAATTAATGGTCTTCGTTATCATGATCGAATGCAGAGATCACTGTTTGGTGGTTTGCTCCTCCCTGAGTAAATCAGCTATTTAAAAAAAAACTCTGTTCAGTCCATAAAAACATTAATCACGGTGATATTGCTTCCTTTTGTTGTGTCAATAACATTTTGGCATTTAAACTGCGTTCTGCAAATGGAATGTCCCTATTCATCCTGATGTTACTTTCCTTCACCAATGGGTCGATAGACAAGGTGCCAGTGCACGTTATCACATTATCATTCTCCCTTCTGGTACACTCCCAGGGTCAGGCTTGCTGAGACGAGGAATTTATCAACCATATAAGTAAGAAACATTTTTGTGGGCAATTTTTTTGCACTTAAATTTAATATTTTTAAAATTAATTTCGAAGGCGTTAAAGATTAAACATCCTTTTAATCATGTTTTTCAATTATTTAAGCCCATTTGAAATGTTTTTTAAACTAGTGCTCTGCCTGCTCTTTGGGTCATTCTAGTGCAATGACTCAGGAATGGAGGATCAGCTCAGTGAGTCTTTTGGGTTTACCTGTGCAAGGAGTGAAGGCAGATTGAGGGCCAAGTCAAAGACAAACTGACCTGTTGAAACAGGAGGCTGCCTTTCCTGTGCTTCGGATGGAGTTCATAAGGTCATAAGGCCATGTGATTGGGGCAGAATTAGGCCATTCAGCCCATCAAGTCTACTCCGCCATTCAATCATGGCTGATCTATCTCTCCCCCCTAACCCCATTCTCCTGCCTTCTCCCCATAACCACTGACACCAGAACAATTCAAGATTCTATCTATCTCTGCCTTAAAAATATCAATTTCCTTGGCCTCCACAACCTTCTGTGGCAAAGAATTTCACAGATTCACCACGCTCTAACTAAAGAAATTCCTCCTCATCTCCTTCCTAAAGGAACATCCTTTAATTTGGAGGTTATGACCTCTAGTCCTAGACTCTCCCACCAGTGGAAACATCCTCTCCACATCCACTCTATCCAGGCCTTTCACTATTCGGTAAGTTGCAATGAAGTCCCCTCTCATCCTTCTAAACTCCAGCGAGTACAGGCCCAGTGCCGTCAAATGCTCATCATATGTTAACCCAATCATTCCTGGGATCATTCTTGTAAACCTCCTCTGGACCCTCTTCAGAGCCAACACATCCTTCCTCAGATATGGGGCTCAAAATTGCTCACAATACTCCAAATGCGGCCTGACCAGCGCCTCATAGAGCCTCACCATTACATCTGTGTCTTTGTATTCTAGTCCTCTTGAAATAGATGCTAGCATTGCATTTGCCTTGCTCACTGCCGACTCGCCTTGTTCATTAGCTTTAAAGATTTCAAGGTGTCTGGAGATTGTCAAGATAATTTCCTTTCTCATTCCTTATTTAAGTTCCCCCTTTCTACATCCGCTTCCCACTTCCTTTCTCCTCTCTCACACAAGCGACATTGCAGTGTCTTGTAACCGCTTCTGCGTCAGGCTAAAAAAAATTGTCACCACGGATATAATTGAGCTTTGTCACTGTTGTTGTAGCAAAGGAATGAGTTGGATCACAACATGGACTGGGCAACTTATAAACCCGCTTTGAAACTGTGTCAACAAATTGCAGTGTGATGTGGTTTGTTCCCGTGTGTAGTAAATGCCTTCAATGACGATGGATGTAAGGCATCGCAGGCATATCCCAGACGGGTATAGGAAGGAACTGCAGATGCTGGTTTAAACTGAAGATAGACGCCAAAAGCCGGAGTAACTCAGGCAGCATCTCTGGAGAAAAGGAACAGGGGACGTTTCGGGTTGGTCTGAAGAAGGGTCTCGACTCGATACGTCACCTATTCCCTTTCTCCAGAGATGCTGCCTGACCCGCTGAGTTTCTCCAGCTTTTTGTGCCTATCCTAAAGGGTTGGTTGTTAATGTTAGAAGCAGTAAGGAAGTTGGAGGCTGAGAGAAAATGCTCAGAATTCACATGAAGTGCCGAGGTTAGTTTTACGGAACTTTTTAGGTTTGCAAAATTGGGTTTTGGATTTTATAACTGGAAGCATCGTGGTCGAAGCAACAAGGGGAAGCAGAGAACAGCTGCCTAATTTTAAGGCTCCGTTACTGAGATTGGTTAAAAGAGTCGGGGCCACGTACCTTGGGAAAAATAGAACCATTGGTTATGATTAGGTGTTTTTTTTGGATTTAGTAGAAACCACAACTTGAGGGAAGAGGCATCTCCTCCACTGAAGGACAATTTGTTGCTCGGCTGAGCTTGTGAGGAGTTGCAGCCTCTGTTGGTGGTGTCCTCCAGTCTGAATGGAGGTCTTTCTTATGTGTCCTTGGGATGTGGTTGGTGTGGCCCGGACCACATTTAATGCCCACCCGTGGGCAGTGGTTGGTGTGGCCCGGACCACATTTAATGCCCACCCGTGGGCAGTGGATGGTAAATGGGGAGCAGAAAAGCATTTCCTGATCTGGCTGGAAGATTGTTTCCCCTCAAGGACTTTATATCCTTGGGGATTGCATGCTTTGGGAGTGATCCGTCAGTAAATGTGGTTGCCCCAATGGACTTTTCCTCCTCTATTTACATCTTTGTGCAATTGCAAGTCAGTGCTCATGGAAAAAAAATGGGTCTTGAAAGCCTATTTCTGAGTGGAATCATGTTCTGAGTGTGAGATTCCTATTTCCTAAACTAGTAAAGTAAACAGTAAAATATATTAAGCTTCAAATATACATTTGCACATTAACCAGCCCATTAATAAGTATGTTACAAACAGAACAGTTGATCCAAACAATCAATGGTTTAGATCAAAGTTCCATCGCTCTGTTCTATCCAGTGGTGGTTGGTGGTGAGCCATGTTCGGGGCTTCGCTGGGACCTCCTGGAGGACAGGTGCCCGTTTGCTGGTGACAACTACAAAGCCCGCCTGGACCCAGCAGACGGGTCTTCCAATCCGCGCTTCCCCACGCACCTTCCGCGCTTTCTCGTGAGCACTTTCACTTTCTGGGATCACGTTTCGGCCCGGGCGAAACAATTTCTGGGAGGATCACAGTCCACCAACATCAACCTCCTCAAAGATGACAGAACGAAGACAAAGCTCTCAAGATAGATAGAGCTCCAGGGGCTAGTGGAATCAAGGGATATGGGGAGAAGGCAGGCAGGGGTTACTGACTGCGGATGATCAGCCATGACCACAATGAATGGCGGTGCTGGCTCGAAGGGCCGAACGCCCTCCTCCTGCACCTATTTTCTATGTTTCTACGTTTCTCAAGTGCTGAGTGGATGAGCTTCCTCTAGAGAACCCACGTTGCATGTAAACTGCCAAACAGCATTTGACAAGGTGCCACACAGGAGGCAGGTGTATAAATTGAAAGCCCCTGGTATTTGGAGGTAGTGTGTTGGAATGGATTGAAAACTGTCCGTCTCATCGAAAACAGAGGGTTGGAATCAATGCTATTTTGCAGGCTGGAAGTGCCGCAGGGACCAGCCCTCGATCGACAATCGCCCATTGTTTGGAGGAAGAAAAAGCAGGTAAAGTTTCCACATTAGCTGATGAAATGACAGTAGGTGGAAGAGCATGTTGTGGGAAAGACACTGTGATTCTGCAAAGGGACATAGATAGGCATCGGAGTGAGCAAAGGACCGGCAAATGGAGTTTAATGTGGGGATCTGTGAGGTCCTGCACTTCAACAAGAAAAATCAAAAGGCAGATTAATATCTAAAGAAGGAGACTGCAAATGAGGACAGTACAAAAGGATCTAGGTGTCCTTGTGCATGAATCACAAGACGATAACAGGCCAACGGTGGTGCAGCGGTAGAGTTGCTGCCTTACAGCGAATGCAGCGCCGGAGACTCAAGTTTGATCCTGACTACGGGCGCCGTCTGTATGGAGTTTGTACGTTCTCCCCGTGACCTGCGTGCGTTTTCTCCGAGATCTTCGGTTTCCTCCCACACTCCAAAGACGTACAGGTTAATTGGCTGGGCAAATGTCATTTTTTAAAAATTGTCCCTAGTGGGTGTAGGATAGTGTTAGTGTGCGGGGATCGCTGGGCGGCGCGGACCCGGTGGGCCGAAGGGCCTGTTTCCGCGCTGTATCTCTAAATCTAAAATCTTTTTAAAAAACAAGTAGTTAAAAAGAAGGTAAACGCAGTTTGCTTTTACTGCAAAGGGGTTGGAGACTGGCGGGAGGAGGAACTGGAGATGCTAGTTTACTCTAAAGATAGACACAAAAACGCAAGTTCTGCAACATCCTCTCTCGCTGCTCTGATATGTTCTGTACCTTTCCATATCTCTAGTTTCCTTCTCCCCGACTCTCAGTCTCGACCTGAAATGTCACCTCTTCCTTCCGTCCAGAGATGCTGCCTGACCCGTTGAGGTACTCCAGCACTTTGTGTCTATCTTTTATCTCTTCTCACGTTGGCCTTGGGACCTCTAACTGCAATCGCCTCCGTCTGAATTGTCCAGCGAACCGTCGCCCCTCTCATCACCCGGCCTACCTTCAGTCTTGTGTCATCGTGTTGTCACCAAGAGGAGAGTCCTGACCAAAGTGTGAACGTGACTACAATGTAAGGGCACAATCATTTAAAACCGAGGTATGTAGAGGTTTCCTCTCCCGGAGGCTGGCGAATCTCTGGAGATGCTCTGCTCCAGTGAATGGTGGAAGCTGCATCATGAGAAATATTTAAAGTGGAGGTGGATAAATGCTTGAAAGATCAAGGAGTGGAGAATTGCAGAGAAAAAACCACAGAGAGGAGGTAAGGTCCTTGACGAGAATACAAAATTCTTAAGGGGTTGGACAGGCTAGATGCAGGGAGATTGTTCCCGATGTTGGGGAAGTCCAGAACAAGGGGTCACAGCTTAAGGATAAGGGGGAAGTCTTTTAGGACCGAGATTTAGAATTTAGAAGGATGAGGGGGGATCTTATTGAAACATATAAGATAATTAGGGGATTGGACACATTAGAGGCAGGAAACATGTTCCCAATGTTGGGGGAGTCCAGAACAAGGGGCCACAGTTTAAGAATAAGGGGTAGGCCATTTAGAACGGAGATGAGGAAGAACTTTTTCAGTCAGAGAGTGGTGAAGGTGTGGAATTCTCTGCCTCAGAAGGCAGTGGAGGCCAGTTCGTTGGATACTTTCAAGAGAGAGCTGGATAGAGCTCTTAAGGATAGCGGAGTGAGGGGGTATGGGGAGAAGGCAGGAACGGGGTACTGATTGAGAGTGATCAGCCATGATCGCATTGAATGGCGGTGCTGGCTCGAAGGGCTGAATGGCCTACTCCTGCACCTATTGTCTATTGTCTATTGTCTATTGAGATGAGAAAGTTTTTTTTCACACAGTGGTGAATCTGTGGAATTCTCTGCCACAGAAGGTAGTTGAAGCCAGTTCATTGGCTATATTTAAGAGGGAGTTAGATGTGGCCCCTGTGGCTAAAGGGATCAGGGGGTATGGAGAGAAGGCAGGTACGGGATACTGAGTTTGATGATCAGCCTTGATCATATTGAATGGTGGTGCAGGCTCGAAGGGACGAATGGCCTACTCCTGCACCTATTTTCTATGTTTCTATGTTTCTATGTTGCCAGGACTAGAGGGTGTGAGCTATTGGAAGAGGTTAAGTAGGATGGGTCTCTATTCCATGGAGCGCAGGAGGATGAGGAGAGATCTTATAGAGGTGTACAAAATCATGAGAGGAATAGATCGGGTAGATGCACAGAGTCTCTTGCCCAGAGTAGGGGAATCGAGGTCTGGGGGACATAGGTTCAAGCAGAAGGGGAAAAGATTTGATAGGAATCCGAGGGGTAACTTTTTCACACAGAGGGTGGGTGGGTGTATGGAACAAGCTGCCAGAGGAGATAGTTGAGGCTGGAACTATTCCATCGTTTAAGAAAAAGCTGGACAGGTACATGGATAGGACAGGTTTGGAGGGTTATGGACCAAGCGCAGGCAAGTGGGACTAGGGTAGCTGGGACATTGTTGGCCGGTGTGGGCGAGTTGGGCCGAAGGGCCTGTTTCCACATGGTATCACTCTATGACTCTATGACTCTAAGGTAGTATAGATCCACCATGACCATATTCAATGTCGGGCTGGATTGCCTACTCCTGCTCTTATTTTCTTGTGCCACCTCCACTGAACATAATTTTATGGAACAGCTGAACAGACAGAATACAACAAAATCTATATTCCTAACAACATCCTAATTGCAATGTTTACACTTGATAAATAGCCCTGCCCCTAGCCAAGCATTGCAGTAAAGATACAAAATTGATAAATAAAAAATAAACATAATTTTCTACCATTCAAAATTTTTTTTCTATGTCCTGCCAAAATGAGCGATCCCACATTTCCCTCTCTCTCTTTTGCTGATATCTCCTGTTCTGCTCGTTCAATGTCTCTGTGTCTAATCCAGTGTGTGCACGCTTCTCTTTGGACTTTAGACTTTAGAGATACAGCGCGGAAACAGACCCTTCCGCCCACCGTGTCCGTGGCAACCAGAAATCACCCCGTACATGACCACTATCCCACACACACTAGGGGCAATTTACAATTTGACCGAAGCCAATTAACTATAAGCCTGTACGTCTTTGGAGTGTGGGAGGAAACTGAAGCACCCGGAGAAAAACCCATGCAGGTCACGGGGAGAAGGAACAAACTCCGTACAGATAGCACCCATGGTCAGGATCGAGCCTACCCCTGTTCCGGGCTCACGTCCGTGCACGCGTGTCCCTGGAGAGGGAACACGCGGTGTCCACGGGGTACTCTGGAGGCCTTCCGTGAACGCTGGTCGCCGCGGGGGGTCGAATGTATTGTTGACAGGGATGGCGGGATTTTAATGTGATAATTGTTTATTTTGTAAACTGCCGATACAGGCGGCTTTTGTTTGATCACATTTTGCTTAGTATGTTTGTATGTTTTTCTTTGGAATAAAACTTTTATATTAAAAAAAAAAAAGGTCAGAATTGAACCTGGGTCTCTGGTGCTGTAAGGCAGCAGCTCTACCACTGTGCCACTGTGCTCGCTTGGTTCTTTTATCAAAGTTGTTGATAAAGGTCGTAAACAGTGGAGGCCAGGGCACTGAACCGTGTGCCCCATAATTAACAACTTGCCAACCTGAAAATGTTTCAAACTTTGTATGTTCTGCTGTTTCCTTTTCTCCTGTCAGTTTGCATCCCGTGCTTATCACCCGAACCGGAGGAACTTTCTTTTATGACACTTATTGAATGCTTGTGGAATATCCAGATACTCTACACCCATGAGCTTCTCCCAATGAATCCTGTTATTCACCTCCTCAAACAACTAGTGGATGATTTCCCATTCAGCATTTCTATTGACTTTGCTTAATCGTGTTTCGATTTTCTGACTGTCCCCTTTCATTTTGCTTAATATTAATGGATAATGGATATCAGAATCTTTGCCAATAGCCGATGACCTGTAAACCGGTCTGGAGTTCTCCCTTTTCTTTCTCCGCCGTTCCTTGAACAGTTGTGCTATGTATTTTTATCTGCCAATCTACTGTGACTGCTTCTGAACGCAGGGCATTATTGAAGCTCACCATTAATGCATCTGGTGTCTTTGCAGTGACCTCTTTGCGAATTGGAGAACGCACTCCGTCAGTCTCGGAGAGATGGATCCAGCAGGGAAAAGGGCCGTTTGACCCAGCACGCATGCACCAAACGGTGAGCTCCCATCCCTGTTGATACCATGCCCCACGCTTGGCTCACGGCCTCTCGTGCCCATGCTCATCAATACACTTCTTTAACGTTGCCGGCAAATCCACGTCAACTCATCTGCCAATATATTCCACATGCTCAACACTTCCTGGGTTAAAAGGTCCTCCCTCAGATCCAATCCAACTTTATGTTTTAGTTTTTTAGAGAGACAGTTTTAGAGATGCAGTGCGGAAACAGGCCCTTCGGCCCACCGGGTCCGCGCCGACCAGCGATCCCCGCACATTAACACCATCCTACACACACTAGGGACAATTTACACTTATACCAAGCCAATTAACCTACAAACCTGTACGTCATTGGAGATTCCCCCCCCCCACCCCAACCCATCTACCCCCCTCATTCTTCTAAACTCCAGCAAGTACAGGCCCAGTGCCTTCAAACGCTCATCATATGTTAACCCAATCACTCCTGGGATCATTGTCGTAAACCTCCTCTGGATCCTCTCCAACAACAACACATCCTTCCTCAGATATGGGGCCCGAAACTGCTCACGGTACTCCAATTGCCACCTGACCAGCGCCTTACAAAGCCTCAGCATTACATCCTTGCTTTTATATTCTAGTCCTCTATAAATGAATGGTAGCGTTGCATTTGCCTTCCTTACCACCGCCTTATCCTGCATATTAACCTTTTGGAATCCTGCACCAGCACTCTCAAATTCCTTTGTACGTCCAATTTCTGAATCTGCTCCCCATTCAGTAAGTAGTCTGCACCTTTGTTCTTGCTACCACGGTGGCGCAGCGGTAGAGTTGCTGCCTTACAGCGAATGCAGCGCCGGAGACTCAGGTTCGATCCTGACTACGGGCGCTGTACTGTACGGAGTTTGTACGTTCTCCCCGTGACCTGCGTGGGTTTTCTCCGAGATCTTCGGTTTCCTCCCACACTCCAAAGACGTGCAGGTTTGTAGGTTAATTGGCTGGGCAAATGTAAAAATTGTCCCTGGTGGGTGTAGGATAGTGTTAGTGTGCGGGGATCATTGGGCGGCGCGGACCCGGTGGGCCGAAGGGCCTGTTTCTGCGCTGTATCTCGAAATCTAAAAATCTAAAATCAAAGTGCGCTTTCCTAAGCTGTGTTCCATGTGTCCATGTGGGGGGAGGGAAAGACAATTGAGCCCAGCGTGGGGGGGGGTGAGAAACAATGGAGAACCCGGAATGGGGGAGATCGCCGTGAGGGAGGGGGGGGGGGGGGGGGGGGGGAAACAAAGAGGGACTCAGTGTGGGGGAGGGGGGGGGGGGCACTCTAGTTTAGAAACCTCTGCCCAGGGGATAAGTCTGCGTTTGTTCGTTTGTTCGTTCTGGTGAAGGCTGCTGTGCCTTTTCACTTTTAATTTCAAGTTTTTGTGTACCTTGTGTGTTGTGACTGTCGGCAGATTTCCAATTTCCCTCTGGGGATGAATAAAGTTTTATCGTATCGCATCGCATCGCATCGCATCTGCCACTCCTTTGCCCACTCTCCCAACCTGTCCAAGTCTTTCTGCACACTCCCTGCCTCTTCAACACTACCTGCCCCTCTGCCTTTCTTCATATCATCTGCACTCCTGACCACAAAGCCATTAACTCCCTCATCCGGTCAGGCAAGTGCCTCCGCTGTCATGCTGTGAAAACGGAGAGGATGAGACGGAGTTTCTTCCCACAGGCCATCAGGACTGTCAACTTTTATAACTCCAGGGACTAAATTTTGTATTCTCTGTATTAACTTTAATTTATATGCTATAACTGTAATTATTTTTGTTTGCATAATCCGCAGGCATTGCCACTTTCATTTCACTGCACATCGTGTATGTGTATGTGACAAATAAACGTGACTTGACTTGATCCAGATCATTAACACATGATGTGAATAGTACCAGCTGCCAACCAAAAAATGCTCCTTTTGTTCCCACTCTTTGCCTTCTGCCAGTCAGCCAATCTTCGGCCATGCTACCACCTTGCCTCTAGTACCAAAGGCTTCTATCTTGTTTAGCAGCCTCACATGTGGCACCTTATCAAAGGCTTTCCGAAAATCCAAGTAAACAACATCCCCTGACTCTCCTTTGTCCACCCTGCTTGTGTCCTCCTTAAACCCCCCCCCCCCCCCCCCCCCCCCTCCCAACAGATTTGTCTGACTAGATCTCCCTTTAACAAAACCGTGTTGACCATGGCCTATTTTATCATGTGCTTCCAAGTACCCCAAAACCTCATCCTTAATAACGGACTCCAAACTGTTACCAACCACAGACTAACTGGACTATAATCTCCACTCCTGACTCTAGTGATTCTTGAAAGATCACTATAAATGCCTCCACAATCTCTACAGCTACCTGTTTCATTCAGAAGCCTGTGGTTTAGTCCATCTGGTCCAGGTAACTTATCCACACCTTTAGATCTTTCAGCTTCCCAAGCACAGTAACAGCAACTGCACTCACTTTGTGTCCCTGACTGCCTTGGATTTCTGCAACATAACATCATTTTGAACATTGTTGGTGCAGGACCAGGCCTCTTGTTTACCGAAAAATGGTACCATTCCTAATTACATCAAGGAATATTTTTAAATGCATGGAGAATGAAACCAAAAGCAATTATACAGGTGACCCCATGTTACTGAGTGTGGGGCTCGCATTTCTAGAAAACTGTCTGTGTCGTGGTTTTCCTGAACATGAAGTAACTCAATCTGCGGATATGTCAAGAAATGCGAGTTGAAAGATAATAAATTTGTGCTTATTTATTTACTTTTCTCACGTAGTTCGGTAAGAATGAATTTGAGACCACGTCTAAAATTTTTGGCTCGTGATTTGTGAATTCAGTAAGGGCGAGTTTCTGTTACCCAAACAGCCGTAACATAGAGTTTGATAACATTTTGTTATACTGCCCTATTCGGAATAGTTTATAACAAAATAAAACTTTTTAACGTGTGCTTAAAAAAGTGTTAAAACGGTTCAGTTTATTCATCCATGTCCCCATTGTGGACTGTCTCTGCGTCCATTTGCTGTACTGATCATTACCAATGTCATCAAGCTCTTAACTATAACGTTAACCCTAACCCTCAGAGGAAGTCTCAGACCCAAAAACTGTTTGCAATCTTGGCGTCTGGAAGCTACGTTTTAAAAACAGATAACCTTGCCAGTGGTGCAAAGCGCAGGTGCACCTTCACATCGACGTGAAGGGCAGAAACCTGTGCAACCTTGTTTGTCAGATTGATGGGAACTGCAACTCGGTTGTGTAAAATAACACTTGTTTTTCTGATGATAATCTCGAGCTGTGGGTTTTGCACTCAATGGGTTGAACTGTAAATTAAGTATGAGTCACTGGAGGACCTTGCCTTCTGTTTGCAAGATTATAGTGTTCAGTGCCGTCCCTCCCAATAACCAGTTCTGCCACGTCAAAAACTGTTGACTCACAACCTTCCTTCCATTCTCTCGCTTATACCAGGCTTAATATAGCCCATCACAATTCAACTTGTTGTCTTATGATTGAAACCAACACCGCCGATGATCGATAGAGCTACAATTCCTTTTCAATTAAATTCCACTGCAGAAATTGGGAGGGGGGGGGGGGGCGCAAGAGAAGGTTAATTATTGCAGTCATTATGCTCCTAATTTGTAAAGTTCCTGAAAGGCAGAGGAAAAGAGCCATTGGTTACATTCTCTGACAAGCACAGAGAATTGGTTTAGGACAGGCACAAAAATGCTGGAGTAACTCAGCGGGACAGGCAGCATCTCTGGATACAAGGAATGGGTGACGTTTCGGGTCGAGACCCTTCTTCAGACAGGAGAAGCCTGAAGAAGGGTCTCGACCCAAAGAGTCACCCATTCCTTCTATCCAGAGATGCCGCCTGTCTCGTTGAGTTACTCCAGCATTTTGTGTCTGTCTTCGGTTTAAACCAGCATCTGCAGTTTTTTCCTGCAACACTAGTCAAGGGGATGTGCCTAATGAAAATAGAAAGGCTCATGATCAGGCTGCAAAGGGATAATATCCTCTTGTCAATTTGTCTATCCTCCCCTAATCCACGGAGTCGGCTATATTTGGATGTAATGTTTCAGGACAGCAAGTTGGTCATGATAATCAGTGTCTTTAACACATAGTGGCAGCCTTGAGAGTGTTGTGCAGATTCACAATCCTGGAGAGTGCAGGATATGCAATACCGAACCTTATCTTTATCTAACAATCACACTAAATTAGTGTGGACTGATGGTCACCTCTGATGGATGGTACATTTGTTTTTGTTATAGTCATAGAGCCACAGAGTGATACAGTGTAGAAGCAGGCCCTTCGGCCCAACTAGCCCATACCGGCAAACATGTCCCACCAAAACCAGTCCCACCTGCCCATGTTTGGTCCATATCCCTCCAAACCTGTCCTATCCATGTACCTGTCTAACTGTTTCTTAAACGTTGGGAAAGTCCCAGCCTCAACTACCTCCTCTGGCAGCGTGTTCCATACACCCACCACCCTTTGTGTGAAACGTTACCACTCAGATTCCTATTAAATCGTTTCCCCTTCACCTTAAACCTATGTCCCCTGGTCCTCGATTCACGTACTCTGGGCAAGAAACTCTATACATCTACCCGATCTATTCCTCTCGTGGCTTTATGTTGATTAGGATTTTTTTAAACTAATTTATAGGTGTGACCCACCTTTGATTTCCCATGAGGAGATAATAAAGAGCATTGCTCTTAATCTGCTCTATTCTGTCTGGTGCAGTGTTGTTAAATTGGGATTCCAGGACTTAGCCCCATGACAGTGAATGAATGGTGATATATTTCCAAGTCAGGATGTCCATGTCCATTTCAAAGGGGAACTTGTAGAAGACTGGGATCTCAGGTACCCCTGGACCCTTCTCTTCTTGAAGGGAGCATGTGGACCAGACATGGCCTACAGCGGTGGAGGACACCAACGGCCTCGCTTGGTCTGGCCGAACCTGCACCACTACCAGGACAATGGGCCGTCATGGTCAGGTCAAGAACCCTGCACTTACAGCAACTGGGACTTGAAAATGGCGCCAAAAACTGGCAACTCTACACTATATACTCAGTGCACTAATACTATACAACTGTATCTCAGATGCTTATGCAAGACGTACGTGCTTACGTTTAGTGATACTCGTACTGGACTGTATACAACAAATTAATTTCACTGAACCTCGGAACATGTGACAAAATAAAGTACCATTGAACATCGAACCATTGAGATGGTGGTTTTTGGCATTCTATCAAAAGGTCCTTGTGGAGTAACAGTAACATCGCACAGATGATAAGCAGTGGCGCAATGTGGACACTGATAACATAGGAAGTACTAGATTTGTGTGACGGTCAATAATCAAGAGTTTTTTTACGGTCATATGTCCCAGATAGAACAATGAAATTCTTACTTGAGGCAACACAGCAGAATATGTAAACATAGTGCACTGTAAAAACAATATAATAAACGAGAAAAAAAGTTCAGTGCGTATATATACACATACTCACATATACACTATGTACAGATCATATATATTTATATACACACAAACACACACACACACACACACCAGTGACATTGAGGTACACAACTGAAGATGTGTCTGAATGGTAGCAACATCACCTAGTGGTCACCTCCAAGAACAACACCAGTCAATTGTAGTGCAAACCTTCGGGATTGTAACATCCAGTCCTACTAATCAATCTTATACACACACAAACACACACGCATAAGTACATAAAAAAACAAACGAACAGTAATGACGAACAGTATTTAATTTAATGGGAAACCATATACAGAATAAAAATCAGGGGAAGGGTCTCGACCCGAAACGTCACCCATTCCTTCTCTCCCGAGATGCTGCCTGACCTGCTGAGTTACTCCAGCATTTTGTGAATAAATACCTTCGATTTGTACCAGCATCTGCAGTTATTTTCTTATACATATTATAAAGCCTTATCCTTTCAAGTGGAGAGTTTAGTCTAATTTATTATTTTCACGTGTACAGAGAGAAAGCGGAAAACTTTTGTTTGTGTGCTATCCAATCAGAGAAAAGTCCACACAGTACATGAACACAATCAAGCCGTGCACACTGCACAGATTAAAGATAAAGTGCACGCCGTTCAATGCACGATATAACACTGAAGCCCGGATAAAGTCCGAATAAAGATAGTTGAAGGGTCTCCAGTGAGGTAGATGGGAGGTCGGGACTGCACTCTAGCTGATGAGGACATCTCGTGTCATCACAAGACTTGTTTACCAACATCGAAAGCAGCGAAAATCTGCGCTTGCAAGAGTGCCGGTCAAAACCTTAGTTATTGAAAATCAATATTTGTTTTCTGGTTCTTTTATCTCCGTCTCTCTGTCTTCCCCTGATTTTTATTCTGTATATGGTTTCCCATTAAGTTAAATACCCTTACCTGTGTTTAATAAGTTAGGTTCTGCATGTCTGAGTAAGAATTGGTCGGTCTAATTGGTTAAAGGGGCGCAGTAACCACACTGTAATGGGTCCAACATAGAAACATAGAAACATAGAAAATAGGTGCAGGAGTAGGCCATTCGGCCCTTCGAGCCTGCACCGCCATTCAATATGATCATGGCTGATCATCCAGCTCAGTAACCTGTACCTGCCTTCTCTCCATACCCCCTGATCCCTTTAGCCACAAGGGCCACATCTAACTCCCTCTTAAATATAGCCAATGAACTGGCCTCAACTACCTTCTGTGGCAGAGAATTACACAGACTCGCCACTCTCTGTGTGAAGAAATGTGTTCTCATCTCGGTCCTAAAAGATTCCCCCTTATCCTTAAGCTGTGACCCCTGGTTCTGGACTTCCCCAACATCGGGAACAATCTTCCCGCATCTAGCCTCTCCAACCCCTTAAGAATTTTATATGTTTCTATAAGATCCCCCCTCAGTCTTCTAAATTCCAGCGAGTACAAGCCTAGTCTATCCAGTCTTTCTTCATATGAAAGTCCCGCCATCCCAGGGATCAATCTGGTGAACCTTCTCTGTACTCCCTCTAAGGCAAGAATGTCTTTACTCAGATTAGGAGACCAAAACTGCACACAATACTCCAGGTGCGGTCTCACCAATGCCCTGTACAACTGCAGTAGAACCTCCCTGCTCCTAAACTCAAATCCTCTTGCTATGAATGCCAACATACCATTTGCCTTCTTCACTGCCTGCTGCACCTGCACGCTTGCCTTCAATGACTGGTGTACCACGACACCCAGGTCTCGTTGCATCTCCCCCTCTCCTAATCGGTCACCATTCAGGTAATACTCTGCTTTCCTGTTCTTGCCGCCAAAGTGGATAACCTCACATTTATCCACATTATATTGCATCTGCCATGCATTTGCCCACTCGCCTAATCAATGTGGCTTTAAACTAAGTAGTGGGGGGGAGGGGTTAACAAATTGTGAATATGAAGATGAGGTAAAAGGGAATACAGGAGATATTGCAAAAGACTCTCGGAAGAATGGGAACAGAAGTTCTAGAGGGGAAAAGAAATTAAGGGCAGGGCCAATTGTGACTGATGTGAGAGGGGAGGTAAATACAGAAGTTAAAGTGTTGTACTTAAATGCGCGTAGTATAAAAAATAAAGTGGATGAGCTTGAGGCTCAGTTAGTCATGGGCAAGTATGATGTTGTAGGGATCACTGAGACATGGCTACAAGAGGACCAGGGCTGGGAACTGAATATTCAGGGGTACACAACGTATAGAAAAGACAGACAGGTGGGCAGAGGGGGTGGGGTTGCTCTGATGGTAAGGAATGATATTCATTCCCTTGCAAGGGGTGACATAGAATCAGGAGATGTTGAATCAGTATGGATAGAAATGAGAAATTGTAAGGGTAAAAAGACCCTAATGGGAGTTATCTATAGGCCCCCAAACAGTAGCCTCGACATAGGGTGCAAGTTGAATCAGGAGATAAAATTGGCGTGTCAAAAATGTAATGCTACGGTGGTTATGGGAGATTTCAACATGCAGGTAGACTGGGAAAATCAGGTTGGAAATGGACCCCAGGAAAGAGAGTTTGTAGAGTGCCTTCGAGATGGATTCTTAGAACAGCTTGTACCGGAGCCTACCAGGGAGAAGGCAATTCTGGATTTAGTCTTGTGTAATGATCCTGATCTGATAAGGGGACTAGAGGTAAAAGAGCCATTAGGAGGCAGTGATCACAACATGATAAGTTTTACTCTGCAAATGGAAAGGCAGAAGGGAAAATCGGAAGTGTCAGTATTACAGAAGAGCAAAGGGGATTACAGAGGCATGAGGCAGGAGCTGGCCAAAATTGACTGGAAGGAGGCCCGAGCAGGGAAGACGGTAGAACAGCAATGGCAGGTATTCCTGGGAATAATGCAGAGGTTGCAGGATCAATTTATTCCAAAGAGGTGGAAAGACTCTAAGGGGAGTAAGAGACACCTGTGGCTGACAAGGGAAGTCAGGGACAGCATAAAAATTAAGGAGAGGAAGTATAACATAGCAAAGAAGAGTGGGAAGACAGAGGATTGGGACTCTTTTAAAGAGCAACAAAAGTTAACTAAAAAGGCAATACGGGGAGAAAAGATGAGGTATGAGGGTAAACTAGCCAATAATATAAAGGAGGATAGCAAAAGTTTTTTTAGGTATGTGAAGATGAAAAAAATAGTCAAGGCAAATGTGGGTCCCTTGAAGACAGAAGCAGGGGAATTTATTATGGGGAACAAAGAAATGGCAGACGAGTTAAACCGTTACTTTGGATCTGTCTTCACTGAGGAAGATACACACAATCTCCCAAATGTTCTAGGGGCCGGAGAACCTAGGGTGATGGAGGAACTGAAGGAAATCCACATTAGGTAGGAAATGGTTTTGGGTAGACTGATTGGACTGAAGGCTGATAAATCCCCAGGGCCTGATGGTCTGCATCCCAGGGTACTTAAGGAGGTGGCTCTAGAAATAGTGGAAGCATTGGAGATCATTTTTCAATGTTTTATAGATTCAGGATCAGTTCCTGTGGATTGGAGGATAGCAAATGTTATCCCACTTTTTAAGAAAAGAGGGAGAGAGAAAACGGGTAATTATAGACCAGTTAGTCTGACATCAGTGGTGGGGAAGATGCTGGAGTCAATTATAAAAGACGAAATTGCTGAGCATTTGGATAGCAGTAACAGGATCATTCCGAGTCAGCATGGATTTACGAAGGGGAAATCATGCTTGACAAATCTACTGGAATTTTTTGAGGATGTAACTAGGAAAATTGACAGGGGAGAGTCAGTGGATGTGGTGTACCTCGACTTTCAGAAAGCCTTCGACAAGGTCCCACATAGGAGATTAGTGGGCAAAATTAGGGCACATGGTATTGGGGGTAGGGTACTGACATGGATAGAAAATTGGTTGACAGACAGAAAGCAAAGAGTGGGGATAAATGGGTCCCTTTCGGAATGGCAGGCAGTGACCAGTGGGGTACCGCAAGGTTCGGTGCTGGGACCCCAGCTATTTACGATATACATTAATGACTTAGACGAAGGGATTAAAAGTACCATTAGCAAATTTGCAGATGATACTAAGCTGGGGGGTAGTGTGAATTGTGAGGAAGATGCCATAAGGCTGCAGGGTGACTTGGACAGGTTGTGTGAGTGGGCGGATACATGGCAGATGCAGTTTAATGTAGATAAGTGTGAGGTTATTCACTTTGGAAGTAAGAATAGAAAGGCAGATTATTATCTGAATGGTGTCAAGTTAGGAGGAGGGGGAGTTCAACGTGATCTGGGTGTCCTAGTGCATCAGTCAATGAAAGGAAGCATGCAGGTACAGCAGGCAGTGAAGAAAGCCAATGGAATGTTGGCCTTCGTAACAAGAGGAGTTGAGTATAGGAGCAAAGAGGTCCTTCTACAGTTGTACCGGGCCCTGGTGAGACCGCACCTGGAGTACTGTGTGCAGTTTTGGTCTCCAAATTTGAGGAAGGATATTCTTGCTATGGAGAGCGTGCAGCGTAGGTTCACTAGGTTAATTCCCGGAATGGCGGGACTGTCGTATGTTGAAAGGCTGGAGCGATTGGGTTTGTATACACTGGAATTTAGAAGGATGAGGGGGGATCTTATTGAAACATATAAGATAATTAGGGGATTGGACACATTAGAGGCAGGAAACATGTTCCCAATGTTGGGGGAGTCCAGAACAAGGGGCCACAGTTTAAGAATAAGGGGTAGGCCATTTAGAACGGAGATGAGGAAGAACTTTTTCAGTCAGAGAGTGGTGAAGGTGTGGAATTCTCTGCCTCAGAAGGCAGTGGAGGCCAGTTCATTGGATGCTTTCAAGAGAGAGCTGGATAGAGCTCTTAAGGATAGTGGAGTGAGGGGGTATGGGGAGAAGGCAGGAACGGGGTACTGATTGAGAGTGATCAGCCATGATCGCATTGAATGGCGGTGCTGGCTCGAAGGGCTGAATGGCCTACTCCTGCACCTATTGTCTATTGTCTATTTTCTATCCAAGTCACTCTGCAGCCTCCTAGCATCCTCCTCGCAGCTAACACTGCCACCCAGCTTCGTGTCATCCGCAAACTTTGAGATGTTGCATTCAATTCCCTCGTCCAAATCATTAATATACACTGTAAATAACTGGGGTCCCAGCACTGAGCCTTGCGGTACCCCACTAGTCACTGCCTGCCATTCCGAAAAGGACCCGTTTATTCCTACTCTTTGCTTCCTGTCCGCCAACCAATTTTCTATCCACCTCAACACTGAACCCTCAATACCATGTGCTTTAAGTTTGTACACCAATCTCCTATGTGGGACCTTGTCGAAGGCCTTCTGAAAGTCCAGATACAACACATCGACTGGTTCTCCCTTATCCACTCTACTAGTTACATCCTCGAAAAATTCTATAAGATTCGTCAGACATGATTTGCCTTTTGTAAATCCATGCTGACTTTGTCCGATGATTTCACCACTTTCCAAATGTGATGCTATCACATCTTTAATAACTGACTCTAGCATTTTCCCCACTACCGATGTTAGGCTAACTGGTCTATAATTCCCCGTTTTCTCTCTCCCTCCCTTTTTAAAAAGTGGGGTTACATTAGCTACCCTCCAATCCTCAGGAACTACTCCAGAATCTAAAGAGTTTTGAAAAATTATCACTAATGCATCCACTATTTCTGAGGCTACTTCCTTAAGCTCTCTGGGATGCAGCCTATCTGGCCCTGGGGATTTATCTGCCTTTAATCCATTTAATTTACCTAACACCACTTCCCGACTAACCTGGATTACCCTCAGTTCCTCCATCTCATTAGACCCCCGGTCCCCCGCTATTTCCGGCAGACTGTTTATGTCTTCCTTAGTGAAGACAGAACCAAAGTAGTTGTTCAATTGGTCTGCCATCTCCTTGTTCCCTATGATCAATTCACCTGTTTCCGACTGCAAGGGACCTACATTTGTCTTAACTAATCTTTTTCTCTTCACATATCTATAAAAGCTTTTGCAGTCAGTTTTTATGTTCCTTGCCAGTTTTCCCTCATAATCTATTTTCCCTTTCCTAATTAAGCCCTTTGCCCTCCTCTGCTGGACTCTGAATTTCTCCCAGTCCTCTGGTATGCTACTTTTTCTGGCTAATCTGTATGCTTCATCTTTTGTTTTAATACTATCCTTGATCCCCATTTGTCACGATACACTGAGCGTTCAAAATCAGTGGGCAGGTATTAGCATCAGTGATTGCGAATTTTGCACATAATACACCATGTAAATTAGTCATCACTGTTAAAGACTATATTTGTGATTAAAGGTTATTTTAAAATCATGTTTTATAAATTGTGTGATTTAGCTATCTGCACTAATGCTGGAGCAGAAGCATAAATTTGAGATAAGATCAGGGGGTAAAAGTTGGTCCTCGGTTATAAGGGATAAATATGTAAAGTAATAGACAATAGACAATAGGTGCAGGAGGAGGCCATTCGGCCCTTTGGCCCTTCGAGCCAGCACCGCCATTCAATGTGATCATGGCTGATCATTCTCAATCAGTACCCCGTTCCTGCCTTCTCCCCATACCCCCTGACTCCGCTATCCTTAAGAACTCTATCTACACTGCACAGATGCAATCAATAACATGATTGCATTAAGTTCATAAGTTCATAAGTGCTAGGAGCAGAATTAGGCCATTCGGCCCATCAAGTCTACTCCGACATTCAATCATGGCTGATCTATCTCTCCCTCCTAACCCCATTCTCCTGCCTTCTACCCGTAACCTCTGATACACATCCTAATCAAGACTATATCTAGCTCTGACATAAAAATACACATTGACGTGACCAACACAGAGTTCTGTGGCAATTAATTCCTCAATTTGCCACCCTCTAACTAAAGAAATTCCCCCTCAATTCCTTCCTAAAGGGACATCCTTACATAGATCAATGGAATAAACTCTGAGAAGCAGAGTTCAATGCTTAGATTACACACTAAATGTGCCAGAAAAAAACAGAACTTAGCCATTCAATGTCGTGCGTTTATTTGGCTTATACAACAGGATGATTTCCATCCCCAGAGGTACTCAGTGGTCTGAATGTTCTTTTGTGTATATCACAAGGGCATAATTGCTTTTTACTCTGAGGCGAGGAAAATAATGAGAACATATGTGAGAAACATATTTTTCCAGAGAATTAGGAGGGGAAGCTAAACTTCTATTGAGCAATAACATTGACTATGCAAAATGAAAGCCCACTCTGGACTGCACTTAATTGCACAATGGGCCTGCAAGCCTCTTTGATATTGCTATTTGGCAAAGCTTTTACTGTTGGGAGATCAGCTGGGGAGAAGCACAAACATCATGCGTGCACTTTCGCATTGATTCTTTCAGTATGAATGAACAGTTTAGTCACGTGATGGCAGCAGCAAGCTGCAGCGGCAGCCTTGGACCAGAGCCCAGTTTCATCATTACAGCAGTCAAGTTACTGGGGAGGCAGGGGTGTTCATAGGAAGTATGCTCTGCGAGAGATAAGATGGGCTTCACAGGAACTCGATCAAACTGGTTCTAACCTGCGGTGTTTCGGCCCTCATGCGAGAGGAAAAGTAGGAAGGAAGCTCGACAATTTTTTTTTTTCTCTCTAAATGAATAACCACAGAACTCTTACACTCACTGGCCCGGATATTTGCAAATGCAATGCAAAACTTACCAGCAACCAAATTTATAACCACATGTTATTCTGACAAAACCAGTCGTGCGAATCATAGAAACATAGAAACATAGAAAATAGGTGCAGGAGTAGGCCATTCGGCCCTTCGAGCCTGCACCGCCATTCAATACGATCATGGCTGATCATCCAGCTCAGTAACCCGTACCTGCCTTCTCTCCATACCCCCTGATCCCTTTAGCCACAAGGGCCACATCTAACTCCCTCTTAAATATAGCCAATGAACTGGCCTCAACTACCTTCTGTGGCAGAGAATTCCACAGACTCACCACTCCCTGTGTGAAGAAATGTTTTCTCATCTCGGTCCTAAAAGACTTCCCCCTTATCCTTAAGCTGGGACCCCTGGTTCTGGACTTCCCCAACATCGGGAACAATCTTCCCGCATCTAGCCTCTCCAACCCCTTAAGAATTTTATAAGTTTCAATAAGATCCCCCCTCAGTCTTCTAAATTCCAGCGAGTATAAGCCTAGTCTATCCAGTCTTTCTTCATATGAAAGTCCTGCCATCCCAGGGATCAATCATAGTGATGTCCGTTTGGGAATATTCTCGACAGCAACAAGTAAAAAACTTTGAATGGTCGAAGGTTGGAGGGAACATTAATGGGTGTTTGCCAAGGTCACATAGTGCAGAATGCCTTAGGAAGGAACTGCAGATGCCGCTTTGCACCGATGATAGACACAAAATGCTGGAGTAACTCAGCGGGACAGGCAGCATCTCTGGAGAGAAGAAATGGGTGACGTTTCGGGTCGAGACCCTTCTTCAGACAGGAGAAGTCTGAAGAAGGGTCTTGACCCGAAGCGTCACCCATTCCTTCTCTCCAGAGATGCTGCCTGTCCCGCTGAGTTACTCCAGCATTTTGTGTCTATCTTTTAGTACAGAATGCTGTAAGTCTCGACAGATTCTTCCTCAGTCGGCAGCAATGCCCAAAATCCCTTGTCTGAATCCATGAAACTTCGCAATTAAGTCATAGTAGAAATGAAAGTTTTCGTTGTTTACTAAGCCAAGTTTAAAGTCTCTGAAACATTCTTTTGTGCGGTTTGGTTGTTAAGTAGGATCTGTTAAGTACTCAAAATAGTCCGATTAAGTTCAGGATTTCAGCTGACAAAATGCTGAGCTGCTTAATTTAGGAAGACAATGGTAACTCTGTTTTGGGCATGGGATCGCTTTATCTCTTTCTGCATTCGAATACTTTTACCTTTTCATAAACATTACTGCTGAATAATGGGGCAGTTACAGCAGTTCAATGCATCAGGTTTGTACGTCAAGGGTTTTATGGGTAATGGGGAGAAGGCAGGAGAATTGGGTTAAGAGGGGAGAGATAGATCAGCTATGATTGAATAGCGGTGTAGACTTGATGGGCAGAATGGCCTAATTCTGCTCCTATCACTCCTATCACTGATGACCCTATGACCCTATGACCTTCTGACCTTCTGTGTAAGAGTACTCTCCATTGCCGTGCCCTCTCTACACGGCCCTTCATTCCTTCCCTCCTTCCAGACACTTAAGCATCTCTCCTTTGAATGCTATAATGAATCTGCTTCTGTTACTAACTCATTTGTGCATCCCAGACACCAACCAGTTGTTGTGTGAAAACCATTTTCCTCATGTCATTTTTGCTTTCGTTTTAGTTTCGTTTAGAGATACAGCGCGGAAACAGGCCCTTCAGCCCACTGAGTCCGCACAGACCAACGATCCCCACACTTTAACACTACCCTACACACACCAGGGACAATTTCACATTTATACATTTACACCGAGTCTATTAACCTACATACCTGTACGTCTTTGGAGTGTGGGAGGAAACCGAAGATCTTGGAGAAAACCCGCGCAGGTCACAGGGAGATCGTACAAACTCCGTACAGACAGCACCCGTGGTCAGGATCGAACACAGGTCTCCGACGCTGTAAGGCAGTAGCTCTACCGCTGCGCCACCGTGCCGCCCCTGGTTCTTTGGGCAATCTCTTTCATTCTGATTCCTGAACCCTCCGTCCATGGGAAATATCTCCCAGTTCCATCTCTAATGTTCATGACTTTAAATACCTCTACCTGTTTTTGTGCAAGTCAACCATTCAGGGGGAAACAACTCCAGCTTCTCAAGTTTATCCATATAGTTATAGGCCCTGGAGTTATTTTGATAAATCAGTGAGATTCATCTAAATCCTTCAGAATACAGGAAGGACTCTACTTGGCAAACGCACCATTTCTGGAGCTAATATAGCGAATCGTGTCTACATGACCTTCATAGCGAATGGTGCCACTTTTGGGTAAGGCAATGAAAACTGTACACAATACTCTGGGTGCAGTCTTACCAACGCCCTATAAAATTTCAATAAGACACCTTTATTTCTCTACTCAAATTCACCCAGAATAAAGGCCAACCAACTATTAGCCTCATTAGTTCCTTGCTGCACCTGCCTGTTGGCCTTCGATGACTTGTGTACAAGGACACTGAGATCCCTTTGACTACCAACATCAACCAACCTCTCGACATTTAAAAGATATTCAGCTTTTCCTTAAAAATTGTGGAGTAACTCACACCTCAGTGGGTCAGGCAGCATCACTGGAGAACATGGATAGGCAACCTTTCAGGTCAGGTTCCTTCATCAAAGTGAATAACATTTTTGCACATTATATTTTATCCACCATGTTCGAGCCCACGTACTTAGCTAGTTACTTCAAAGTACAACATTTGGTCCCCTCAGCAAAGATGTTGATGTAGATCACAAATAGTTCACCAAACTCAACCCAAGAAGGATCCATTTATCACCACACTGTGTTTTCTATCTAATAACCGATTGTCAATCAATGTCGAAGATAGACACAAAATGCTGGAGTAACTCAGCGGGACAGGCAGCATCTCTGGAGAGAAGGGATGGGTGACGTGCCGGGTCGAGACCCTTCTTCAGATTAGTTAGGGATAAAGGAAATGAGAGATAGAGACGATGATGTGGAGAGATAAAGATATAAAAGATATGCAAAAATGTAACGATGATAAAGGAAACAGGCCATTATTAGCTGATTGTAGGGTGAAAACTAAAAGATAGTGTGACGGGTGGGGGAGGGGAGGAGGGATGGGGGGGGCATTTGGCACATCAAGTCCACTCCGCCATTCAATCATGGTTGATCTATCTTTGCTCCTAACCCCATTCTCCTACCTTATTCCCATAACCTCTGAGATCTGTCCTTTTATATATCCCTGCCAAATGTACTCATTCTTGTTATTCTTTTCTGCTCTTACATCTTCCATTCTCTATTCCAGCATCATTCTTACCTTTGCCATTAGACTAGTAGACTGGTGTGTCCCAGTTTTCTATTGACATATTTTTATTAAATAGTGAAGTCACATTTGTGACCCCCTAATCCGCAGGAATATTCAAGAATTGAAAGTATTTTGTAAAGTGATAATCTTAGCATTCACAATCTTTATAGCCACCACTTTCAAAACCCTAGAATGAAGACCATTAACCCTGGGATTTATCAGCTTTCAGACTCATTGACGTCCCTGAAGCTTTGTCCTTGTGCTAATGCATATTCCCTTTCTTTTTTGCTGACTGTTGATTTTCATTCAAGTCTATTTTTATCTCCCTTGCTATTCACCACACTTCCAATTTTGGAAATGATGTCCTACATAATAAATCTTGAATACATGTTGAGAAAAGTCAGAGTCCCAGTCATGAACGCTGAAGAATGTGGCAGTATCTTTTCCAACATTGCAAACGCGACTTTTGATTAGTGTGCAGGGAGGAACTGCAGGTTGCTGGTTTACACCGAAGAAAGACACGAAATGCTGGAGTAACTCAGCGGGACAGGCAGCATCTCTGGAGAGGAATGGGTGATGTTTTGGATCGCGAAGAAGGGTCTCGACCAGAAACGTCACCCAGTCCTTCTCTCCAGAGATGCTGGCTGTAACGCTGAGTTACTCCAGCATTTTATGTCCATTTTCGATTAATGTTGTTTCGTTGCTTAACCAATTAATGGTGCTATCACCTTTTCATTCAAGCATGCTTAATCTTGATGTGAACGTATTATCAAACGTACTTGGAAGTCTCGATATACCACGTCCATTTTTGGAAACTCTTGGGAGTGTAAGCCTCTCAGGCCAAAATGACAGCAGCAGCCCGATCAGTGAAGGAGGGTCTCAACCCGAAACGTCACCCATTCCTTCTCTCCAGAGATGCTGCCTGTCCCGTCGAGTTACTCCAGCATTTTGTGTCTATGTTCAGTGATACCACAACAACCTGTTGCTCCACAACTGGCTGTGGTGCATGGTAGGATGGGCCAACATCTGGATGAGCAATAGTGCCAGGGGCACAGACAGCTGTTTCTGTGACCACCGTGGTGCAGCGGAACAGCTACTGCCTTACAGCGCCAGAGACCCGGGTTCGATCCCGACTACGGGTGCTTGCCTGTACGGAGTTTGTACGTTCTTCCCGTGACCTGCGTAGGTTTTCTCCGAGATTTTCGGTTTCTTCCCACACTCTAAAAACGTACAGGTTTGTAGATGAATTGGGTGGGTATAAATGTAAAATTGTGTGTAGGATAGTGTCAGTGTGTGGGGATCGCTGGTCTGTGCGGACTCGGTGGGCCGAAGGGCCTGTTTCCTCGCTGTATCTGTGAACCACAAGCGAGTCTGCGGAATGGTCTGTTGTCTTTCTGGTGCAATGATCAACGATATCTCAGAGTGGGCAGAGGACATTCTGGAAGGGAAGGTGAGCAGCCCATGGTCATCGTTGATGTTGGTCCTCACGGCCAAGGTGGGAAGGAAGATGAGGTCCATCAAAGCAAGTTTGGTAAATAGTTAGAAAAACAGGATCTATAGGCTGGTAATCTGAGGATTTCTCCCCATGCCCTGTGACTAAAGACATGGGAAGGGATTATAGTTCAATGCATGGCCAAAGAACTGGTGTGCAAGGGAAAACTTCATGGATCGTTTGGCTTTCGCCCAGGGCAGGCGGCCCCTGGACAAGAAGGCGAGGTTGCACCTGAACCAGATGGCCACCAAGATCCTTGCTGGGAGGTTTGCCAGTGCTACATTGGTGCGCTTAAACAAGCATGGCAGGGGTGTGGAAATCAAAGCCACAGGTAGCTGGCTCAAGGGGCAGCTAGGGAGTAAGCAGGCCTAGAGCAGGCAGGACCAGGATAATGAACACTGAAACAGCCCCTTCGGACCCACCGAGCCCATGCCGACCATTGGTCCCCGCGCACTAACGCTATCCTACACACACTGGGGATCATTTTACAATGATGCCAAGCCAGTTAGCCTACGAACGTGGACATCTTTGGAGTGTGGGAAGAAACTGGAGCTCCCGGGAAAGACCCACGCAGATCACGGGGAGAACGTACAATCTCCGTGCAGACAAGCACCCATAGTGGTTACTGTGTTCAGTTTTGGTCACTGTTACAGAAAAGATGTCATTAAGCTGGAAAGAGTGCTGTGAGGAAATACAAGGTTGTTGGCGGGTATGAGGGCATGGGCTACAGGGAGAGATTGTGCTGATGAATTTGGAGTCTGGATCAGTGCATGGATCTATGATGTTAGGGCCACCGCAGAGACTTGCTTGAGAGTGGGTCAGGACAACAGCTGACGGTTTGAGGGTTCCAATATCTCAGATGTGATAGAAAAGGAGGTAAAAAGGCAGAGGAGTATTGTTACTAATCAGGGAAGATTGTCCCAGTGGCAGTCAGAATGTCACACATGCTGGAGAAGCCAGGCACTGGAGCAACACGAGTGGAGTTGAGAAGTAACAACTGTGCAATCACGCTGATGGGATCACACTATCGGCCTCCCAACAGCCAGCGGGAACAGAGGAACACACACGTAGTCAGATTATGCAAAGATGTGAAAACAACAAGGTTGTTGTAATAGTTCATGTTAACTTCCCCAATACTGACTGGGACTTCCTTTGTGAAAGAGGTTTAGACAGGGCAGAATTTGTTACGGATATCCAAACGGGTTTCTTAAAGCAATAACAATGAGCCTGAAGAAGGGTCTCGACCAACAACGTCACCCATCCTTTTCCTCCAGAGATGCTGCCTGACCCACCGAGTTACTCCAGCACTTTGTATCTATCTTCTTAAAACAGTATGTAGATAGTAAATCAGAGAAGGGGCCACACTAGATCTTATATTGGGGAATGAGCCTGGCTCTGTGAATGGCGGTTCAATGGGTGGCCATTTTGGGAACAGTAATCGCAACTCCTTAATTTTTAAGATAGTTGTGACCAAGGACAAATCTGTACTTTGGGGGAAAGTGCTGAACTAAGTGTTGACAGATTACAACATTATTAGGCGGGAGCTAGGCAGAGGAGAGTGGGAGAAAATCTGTACTTTGGTAAGTCCACATCTGAGTAAAGACTAGCTGATCGGAATTCAGGACCGGGATGGTACATCGGGAGAGACAAGGATGCAGGAACCTTGATGATGAGATGGGTTGTAAATGTAGTCAAGAAAGGAAAAGGAAGCACATGGAAGGTTTAGGAAGATGAAATCAGATGGGCATTACGGGTTTGGAAGAAAGCAAGAGCAAACTCAATCAACAGGCCAAAAGAGGCCATGAAGTTCTTGGTCTGTAGCATAACACTTAAAATGCATATTTAGATGGATCTACGGAAAGGAAGATCAGTCTGAAGAAGGGTCTCGACCCAAAACAACACCCATTCCTTCTCTCCAGAGAGGCTGCCTGTCCCGCTGAGTTACTCCAGCATTTTTGTCCTTCTAAGGTTTCGAGGGATATTGGCCAGATGTGGGCAAATAGGACTAGGTTGGATGGGACATCTTGGTCGGCATGGACAGGTTGGGCCGAAGGGCCATTTCCTTGCTAGATGATGCGATTATGCTATGTCTATCTATCCCTTTCATAATCTTACATGTTTCCATCAGGCCACCCCTCGGTGTATTGCTCTCAAGGGAAGCATGCCCAGCCTGTCCAATCTCTCCCCATAGCTAAAGTCGTTGTAAATCTGTGGGAGTTGTAAATCTGTGGAATTCACTGCCTCAGAAGGCAGTGGAGGCCAATTCTCTGAATGCATTCAAGAGAGAGTTAGATAGAGCTCTTAAGGATAGCAGAGTCAGGGGGTATGGGGAGAAGGCAGAAACGGGGTACTGATTGAGAATGATCAGCCATGATCACATTGAATGGTGGTGCTGGCTCGAAGGGTTGAATGGCCTCCTCCTGCACCTATTGTCTATTCCCTATTGTCTATTGTCTTTCAGGCCAAGCAGCTTCCTCTGCATTCTCTCCAGCATAATCACACCCTTCCTGTAATGTGGCAACAATACTCCAGGTACTGCACACAATACTCCAGGCACAGGCTAACCAGTGCTTTGTAAAGCTGCATCAACTTTATATTGTGTGCCCATACCAATGGGAGCAGGAGATAGACACAAAAAGCTGGAGAAACTCAGCGGCTCAGGCAGCATCTCTGGAGAAAAGGAATCGGTGACGTTTCAGGTTGAGACCCTTCTTCATTCCGAGAGTCGGGGGAAAGGGAAACAAGAGGTGTAGACGGTGATGTAGAAAGATATAGAACAAATGAATGAAAGATATACCAAAAAGTAACGATGATAATAAAAACATAGAAACATAGAAAATAGGTGCAGGAGTAGGCCATTCGGCCCTTCGAGCCTGCAACGCCATTCAATATGATCATGGCTGATCATCCAACTCAGTATCCCGTACCTGCCTTCTCTCCATACCCCCTGATCCCTTTAGCCACAAGGGCCACATCTAACTCCCTCTTAAATATAGCCAATGAACTGGCCTCAACTACCTTCTGTGGCAGAGAATTCCACTGATGGAATCGATCTATTGTTGGCTGTGGGCTAGGCGAAAGTGAGTTAGACAGACAATGAAACTCACCAGGATGACAGTGAAGCTAGTACATCGACTCGGGTAGGGGAGGGACCGAGAGAGAGAGAGAGAGAGAGAGAGGATGCAAGAGTTACTTGAAGTTAGAGAAATCAATATTCATACTGCTGGGTTGCAAGCTGCCCAAGCGAAATATGAGGAGCTGTTCCTCCAATTCACGTTTGGCCTCACTCTGACAGTGGAGGAGGCCCAGGTCAGAAAGGTAAGTGTGGGAATGGGAGGGGGAGTTAAAGTGTTTGGCAACCACGTGGGCCAGGCGGACTGAGCGGAGGTGTTCAGCGAAACGATCGCCCTAAGAAAGCGGGCGTGCTTCTTCACAACCCTGCCCACCTGCGTTGCCATTTTCAGGGAACTACGATCTCTTCATGTTCCATCTTCTCCTCACTTTCTTTCCATTCTCTCTCTGTGAAACAATGAGAGGAAGTGCAGATGATAATCAACATCCCATCGATATTGTGCCCTTGTACTGCTCTTTGAATAGGCTTGTGCGATGTTATCATTCAGCTGCCCATGGATGCATGCCTGAAACATGCTGCAGAGGTGCCCTGTCCCCATCTCACACAACAAGAGCTCAGACCAACACAAAATGCTGGAGCAAAAGGCCTGTCTAACTTAGGCGATTTTTTAGGCGACTGCCGGCGACTGCAACAGTCGTAGCAGGTCACCGAAAAACCGGCGACTGGACCCCCCCCTACGACAATGTCTACGGCAAGCTACAACAACCTACCACCTAGTCGATGTCAAGCTACGGCAAGCTACCGACAACCGGCGACCCAATTGTCGCGACTCAGGACGTCCACCGACGACCGCACCTACGACAACCTACGGCCACACAGGCGGCAACCTACGACAACCGAAGTCAACCTACGTCTACCCGCGACAAGCTACGACCGTGTCGGTGACAACTGAAGACAATTCACGTCATTTTGGCCTCCGGTTTTGGCGCCGGTACCTGTCGCCGGTTGACGTAGGTCGTCGCCAATGGAATTCACCGAAGTCAGCACTGGTGACAACCTACGTCACCTGGCAACATCCTGGCGACAACCCACGACAGCGCCCCCGTCAGGAGACGTCAAGCTACGATCATTGGCGTCAAACCAACAGTCGCCGGAAGTTTTTTAACATTTCAAAATCCAGCGGCGACCAGAAAAACGCTACGACTCTTTGGAGACGACTCACGGCCATACAGTCGACACCCCGGCAACCGTGTGGTGACAGCCTAGTCACCTGTAGTTGCCTAAAACATCACCTAAGTGGGACAGGGGTTTAACTCAGCGGAACAGGCAGCATCTCTGAAGATAAGGAATGGGTGACGTTTTGGGTTGAGACCCTTCCTCAGACTGAACTCTGGAGAGAAAGAATGGGTGACGTTTTGGGACAGGTTCCTTCTTCAGACTGAACTCTGGAGAGAAAGAATGGGTGACGTTTTGGATTGAGACCCTTCCTTGGACTGAACTCTGGAGAGAAAGAATGGGTGACTTTTGGGACGAGACCCTTAGACTGAACTCTGGAGAGAAAGAATGGGTGACGTTTTGGGATGAGTCCCTTCCTCAGACTACCAATTGATTAGTTTAAAGTTTACAGTCAACTCTAGCTGCGTTTTCATTTTTAGTTATCTCGACCCGAAACGTCACCCATTCCTTCTCTCCAGAGACACTGCCTGTCCCGCCGAGTTACTCCAGCTTTTTGTGTCCATCTTCGGTTTAAACCAGCATCTGCAGTTCCTTCTTACACATAGTCACCCCCATAACTTAGCTACTGTATGCTTGCCCTTGACAGGACTCCACTTTGTTATATGAATACAATTTTGTTATTTTACAGAGCAAGATAAAATGCTCTTGTGTTGCATAAGCCACTTTCTGTTATGGATACATTTCAGTTAAAACTTTACTTGAACACAAAGTTCAACAACCTTAAACTAATGCTTTGAAAATGGTCGAGATAAAGTGTGTGGATGATCGTTATTTCCTTTTAATCCATGCAAAAAGAATCAGAAGATCGGTGAAATGTTGTTTGGCAAACATGGTTTGCAAACGATCCCCCGATATTAAGCCGTGTTGTTGCTGCAGGCTTTGCAATAAGGAAATCCGCTTTTAAACAAAACTTGTGTGGTTTGCAGTTGTGGTTTTTACAATGAACAAGGTCTTTCCTTTCACCTGCTATCTACGACGTTTATTTCACCATGAGCAGGTTGAACTCATCTCTCTTGCCACCTCTGCGGTTTGAGTGATCTCTCTATTCTGAAACGAGCAGCGAGCTTGTTTTTCTGGGTAGGGTGGAGTCCACCATCTGACAGAAGTAGTTTGGAGGCTTCTGTGCGTTTATAATCTACGCTGTGGGTGAACAGTGCACATAACAGACACATATCACCATGTGTGAGTTAGCATCACGATGGCTGCACGATGAGCCTCTCTCCGTTTCTGCATCAGAGATGATGTTAGATTTCACTCGTGAGGGATGTGGTTCGTTTGCTATCGGTAAAAAATATTGTGAACTGGCTATTTCGGCTATTGACATGCCATTGCCTCAGACTGGGCTCAGTGCTAGGTCATTAACCTTACTTGCAATTATTGGCCTAGATCTTGGAAGAGGGAGACAAGGGATATGGAAGGGTAAGGTGTGAAAACCACAGATCAGAACAGACGACGATCAAGGAAATGTAGGATGGTTCATTGTTAGCTGAGGGGAAGGTGACAAGGAGGCATACAATCAAAATTGCTGCCATTGGGCTTGAAATGAAAGCACTGGCCTTAGGTGGCAAACAGCTCTGTGAAGCAGCACTACCGACCAAACCCCTGTTGGGTGTCCAGGAGGCGATCCGTGTGGGTTAGAGCTCTTAAAGGGACCACGTCAAGTTCACCAGAAGCTGCAGCCAAGAGCAAGTCATAGGTGCTTGGCAAAGCAGCAGACTGGAATCCGACACCACAGAGATTCTTAGAGGGAAATGTGAGAGTCCTGGTGGAACAATGGAATCAATTCTGTGCAAGGACAGCATCGCCCAAACATCCATGTGTGTCTGAAGAAGGGTCTCGACCCGAAACGGCACCTGTTCCTTTCCTCCAGAGAGGCTGCCTGCCGCTGAGTTTCTCCAGCATTTTGTGTCTATCCATGTGTGACTGCTGGGATGTCTTGCGGAAACTGAAAAGTGATTAAATCTGGATTTGACCAGCAGCTTGCAGAACTTTGAGTGGTACTTTAAATATGATTTTGCTGGCATTAATGAATGGCGCTTGCTAAAAATTGAAGGAGGTGTTTCAAAATCTCCTGCTTGAGAACTAAAATGCTGGGAAACGTAAGACCTGCCATGCAGTACCTGCCATTGAAGGGCACTAGGTGCTGGAGTAACTCAGCGAGTCGGGCAACAACAGGGCAGCGCGGTGGCGCAGCGGTAGAACCACTGCCTCACAGCGCCAGAGACCCGGGTTCGATCCTGACTAAAGGTGCTTGTCTGTATGGAGTTTGTACGTTCTCCCCGTGACCTGCGTGGTTCTCCGGGAACTCTAGTTTCCTCCCACACTCCAAAGACGTACAGGTTAATGAGCTTGGTTTTCAATGTAAACTGTCCCTAGTGTGTGTAGAACAGTGTTAGGAAAATAACTGCAGATGCTGGTACAAATCGAAGGTATCACAAAATGCTGGAGTTACTCAGCGGGTCAGGCAGCATCTTGGAGAGAAGGAATGGGTGACGTTTCGGGTCGAGACCCTTCTTCAGAAGAAGGTCTGAAGAAGGGTCTCGACCCGAAATGTCACCCATTCCTTCTCTCCAAGATGCTGCCTGACCTGCTGAGTTACTCCAGCATTTTGTGATACCTTAGAACAGTGTTAGTGTGCGGGGATCGCTGGTCGGTGCGGACTCGGTGGGCCGAAGGGACTGTTTCTGTGCTGTATCTGCAAACTAAACAAAACAAAACTAAACTCTGGAGAACATGGCAGGTGCCATTTTGGGTTGAGACGCCATTTTAATATCATTAAGACGTTATCAGTTTGTATTCTAAACGTGATGGAACGGCAAGAATAATATCCAGCAGATATTCCAGTCTGAAGAAGGGCCTCGAACCAAAATGTCACCTATCCCTTTTCACCAGAGATGCTGCCTGATCTGTTGAGTTACTCCAGTCTACCTTCAGTGCAAACCAGCATCTGCAGTTCCTTCGTGCGCATCCACAGACATTTTGCTTCTTAATGATCCATACTGAAACTTGTTGCTTTGAAAAAGAAACACATATGTGTTAGGATCCAGTATCTCAGCCATTATCCTTCCCAATTTGATTGCCCTATAGTGTAGTCCATCACTGCAAATATTCCTCACAAAAAGCATCCTTCCTTACTATTAGTGTTTCATAATCTCCTCTTAATATCAAGATGAAAGCACTGTTAAATCAAGCATCATTAATCCATTCATTGCAATTAGGACTGAAGGGAAGAGATTGAACTTTTTTTCACCTTCCATCACAGTGAGGAATGTGCAGGAGTCACTCTGGTGGATGTTCATGTTAAAATGTATTTTGTGTGTCCTGTTGCTTTTAATTGGTGTGACTGCATGGCAAAACCAATTCCTCGTATGTTGCAAAACATACTTGGCTAATAAAGTATGATTAAGAGAATAAAGAGAGACATAAACGGTATCTAGAATGTGGAGCTACCCACTGGATTAGCTCTGGCTAGAAATCAGTGAACTACCTACCACTGCTGCTCAAAAATGGTTTGTATTAATGAAATGATTAGGAGAGTTAGTCTTATTGCGATATTGAGCAAAATAGCATAAGGGATTCTTGGAGATTTTCAACAGCACTCAGGTAGCATGGTGGCGTAGCGGTAGAGCTACTGCCTTACAGCGCCGGAGACCCAGGTTCGATCCTGACTATGGGTGTTTGTCTGCACGGAGATTGTTCATGATTGTCCATGTTCCCAATGTCCTCCATTGTCAGAGTGAGGCCCAATGCAAATTGGAGGAACAGCACCTCATATTTTGGTTGGGTATCTCACACCCCAGCAGTATGAACGTTGACTTCTCTAACTACAAGTAACCTTTGCTTTCCCTCTCTCTCCATCCCTCCCCTTCTTAGTTCTCCCACCAGTCTGACTGTCCCTGATTACATTTTATCTCTGTTTGCTTTGTTGTCACCTTCTCCCAGCTAACGTTGATTGACATTTTCCTTCACCTTTCATCTCTTTTGATGTCTCGCTTTCGCACACTTTACCCTTCCTTATCTCTGTGTTTCCCTCTCCCCTGACTCTCAGTCTGAAGAAGGGTCTCGACCCAAAACGTCACCCATTCCTTCTATCTCGAGATGCTGCCTGTCCCGCTGAGTTACTCCAGCGTTTTGCAGATTCATTGGCTTGGTGTAAATGTAAAACTGTCCCTCGTGTGCATAGGATAGTGTTGGGGTGTGGGGATCGTTGGTCAGTGTGGACTGGGTGGACTGAAGGCCCTGTTTCTGCGCTGTAAACTAATTTAAACTATACTAAGCACTCGTATTCCTACATTAATCTTTGCAAAGACCCCATATTTTCAGATGCTTTCGTGTCGTTGTCATTTCCCTGCTGCTTCCTCAAGTTACAATTGATTTTTGTTTTATAAAGCATTGTCAATATTCAACATCAGGATTTGAGGATGTTCATGTCCAAAGATGATAATTAAGTGATAAAAAAAATTAAATTTTGATACACAACATTCAGTCTTTGAGCAATGAATACAAACAGAACACACCTTTTATAAGTGATAGAAGAATTGGGCCATTCGGCCATCAAGTCTACTCCGCCATTAAATCATGGCTGATCTATCTCTCCCTCCTAACCCCATTCTCCTGCCTTCTCCCCATAACATCTGACACCCGTACCAATCAAGAATTTGATTATGCCTCAATTAAAAATGAAGAGGTGGAGTTTTTATCGCCAACATCATCGTCCTTTGTGACTGGGAGCTGGCCACATGACTCTATCCACTGGGCAGTGAAGCTATCATTGTGTGCAGGAAGGACTGCAGATGCTGGTATAAACCGAAGATTGACACAGAAAGCTGGAGTAACTCAGCGGGACAGGCAGCATCTCCGGAGTAAAGGACTAGGTGACGTTTTGGGTCGAGACCCTTCTTCTCAGGCTATCACAGTGAAGAATTCACCAAGTGGGAGGGAGTGTCCAACTCCAGCCAGGGGGTCAGTGTGTAGGCAGGAACTGCAGATGCTGGTTTACACCGAAGATTGACACTAAATGCTGGGGTAACTCAGCGGGACAGGCAGCATCTCTGGAGAGAAGAAATGGGTGACGTTTCAGGTCTGAAGAAGGGTCTCGACCCTGAAACGCCACCCGTTCCTTCTCTCCAGAGATGCTGCCTGTCCCGCTGAGTTACTCCAGCGTTTTGTGTCTATCCTCATGAGGGAACTTTCTTTGTTGTCTCCTGTATATCTACCTGTAAGCGATGGGTGCAATGCATTTAGTTTGGAGATTGAGTGTAGGAACAGGCTCTCCAGCTCAGCAAGTCCACGCTGGCCATCAGGGGATTAGCCAGGCTTTGTCAAGCAACAAATATGACGCCTTTGCTTTCTGGTAGGAATCTGGCAACCAACAGGCCAGATCTTGAACCCATGCTTTGTTGACAAAGAGGAAAACTCATCTCATTAATAAACACAGGATAGCTTCCAAAGGATGCAGATAAAATCACGTGAATGCTGGAAATCCGAAATAAAAACAGGAAACACTTAGCAGATCAGGGAATGTCAGTGGAGCGAACAACTGATTTAATGTTTCAGGTCAAAGATCTTTCATCAGAACTCGTTTCCATGGTGTTCTGCCTTGAAGCTCAACTCTGAGATCAGAATTTCATGTAGTGACCACAAAAATACGAAATTTCATTTTTGTTTTAATACTAGACCAAGTGGACCTGTTGGGCCCAACCTCTACTGCATTAGCGCAGCAACCCTCTCCTCCCCTCTCTTCCCCTCCCCTCCCCCCCTCCCCCCTCCCCCCTCCCCCTCCCTTTCCCCTCTCCCTCCTCCCCCCTCCCCCTCTCCTCCACCCCCTCCATCCCCTCCCCATAGCACCTTCCCCTCCACCCCCACTCCACCCCACTCAACCCCCCTTATCCTCCCTCCTCCCCCTCCCTCCACCCCCTCCCTCGCTCCCCCCCCCCTCCATAGGAGATAGATTTAAACTTTAAAAGGTGAATAACTTTTAAAATATAACACCAATTTCAATGAAAGTTCTTCCATTAGCACCAAAGGGACGACGGTGAGTAAGGTGGGCCTAAAATTGTTGCACTATCGTGTACCGGTTTGGCTGTAGTTCAGGAACAAACAAACAAAGAAACAAGAGTTTTAGTATAAAGATAAAGCGATTGCTGTTAAATATTGTGAAAGTGATAGAGCATGAGAATAATTCATCACAGAAGACCCATCCCTGGTGCAGGAAGGAACTGCAGATGCTGGTTTACATCGAATGTAGACACAAAATGGTGGAGTAACTCAGCGGGACGGGCAGCATCTGTGGATAGAAGGAATGGTGGACATTTCTGATCAAGTCAAGTCAATTTTATTTGTATAGCACATTTAATAACAACCCACCTTGACCAAAGTGCTGCACATCAGTTCAGGTACGAAGAACGAACATACAATGGCACACAAACATAACAGCACATACATAAACAGTTCACAGCGCCCCCTCAGAGGGTCTCAAACGCTAGGGAGTAGAAATAGGTTTTGAGCGTGGACTTAAAGGAGTGGATGGAGGGGGCAGTTCTGATGGGGAGAGGGATGCTGTTCCACAGTCTAGGAGCTGCAACCGCAAAAGCGCGGTCACCCCTGAGCTTAAGCCTAGACCGCGGGACCCTTCTTCTCGGCCCGAGACGCCAGCCATCCCCTCTATCCACCCATTCTTGGAGAACTTTTTTTACTCTGTAATTTAGCAAATAAAAATGTTGGGCGATGAAGATGATCGTATTTTGCACCAAGTGTGACCGTGATGAGAGGATGTCTGAATTCCCCCCGTTATCTCCTTGTCTCCAGAGAGACGGGCATGTTCACCATAGTCTGATTCCTACAGTTAGGTTAGAGAACTGAAGGAGATATGAAAGACTCGAAATTACCAGCAAAAAATTAAAATGCCCATCACTAAATTCCACTCTAGTGTGACTTGCAGACACGGGGGCTTGAAAGCTTAGGGATATTAATTGACAAAGGCATTTTAAAGCAAATTATAAGAATAGACAATAGGTGCAGGAGGAGGCTATTCGGCCCTTCGAGCCAGCACCGCCATTCAATGTGATCATGGCTGATCATTCTCAATCAGTACCCCGTTCCTGCCTTCTCCCCATACCCCCTGACTCCGCTATCCTTAAGAGCTCTATCTAGCTCTCTCTTGAATGCATTCAGAGAATTGGCCTCCACTGACTTCTGAGGCAGAGAATTCCACAGATTCACAACTCTCTGACTGACAAAAGTTTTTCCTCATCTCAGTTCTAAATGGCCTACCCCTTATTCTTAAACTGTGGCCCCTTGTTCTGGACTCCCCCAACATTGGGAACATGTTTCCTGCCTCTAACGTGTCCAACCCCTTAATAATCTTATACGTTTCCATAAGATCTCCTCTCATCCTTCTAAATTCCAGTGTATTCAGCGGTGGCTTTGCAGTATTACCGACATTTCAATGTCTATCAGGACTTAATGCCTGACAATGTTTTATGCAGTAAGACCTTGCCAAAAATTAAAACTACATTCTTAGGATCTACTGGCTGTCACAAAATGAATTCTTTAATCCAGAAGAGCCCGATTGTCAGTTACCAAGAGATTGATGAATGAGATAATAATACAGCGTGAATGGATCAACTGTGCTTCAAGAGATAGAAAGATTAATTTAATGTGCACACAAAATGATTTAAAAGCCCCCGACCAAGAGGAGTTATCATAAAGAGATTACCACACATAAGGCTTCAAATGCAAAGCCTGCTAATAACAAACGGGGCAGCACGGTGGCACAGCGGTAGAGTTGCTGCCTTACAACGCCAGAGATCCGAGTTCGATCCTGACCACGGATACTGTCTGAACGGGGTTTGTACATTCTCCCCATGACCTTTGTGGGTTTTGTCCAGGTGCTCTGCTTTCCTCCCACACTCCAAAGACGTACAGGTGTGTACGCTTATTGGCTTGGTATAAATGTAAATTGTCCTGAGTGTACAGGACAGTGTTAATGTGTGGGGATCGTTGGTCGGCATGAACTCGGTGGGCCGAAGGGCCTGTTTCCATGCTATAACTCTAAACTAAACTGAACAAGCAAAACAAAGCTTCTGGCCTTTTCTAGTAGCAGGTTTTGTCGCAAGAGAAGATGTTTCGACTCACCACTGCAAGGACTAACATTTGGGCAAATGTTCCACGAACAAGGTTTTTAAAATCCTTGTCAATTGTTGAGCACAGAGCAAATTTGATGATCAATTTAAAAACTTCCCTTTACACAACCATAATTTTAGTTTAGTTTAGTTTAGTTTCGACAGGCCCTTTGGCCCACTGAGTCCGCACCGGAGAGCGATCCCCACACATTAACACCACCCTACACACGGGACAATTTACATTTATAACAAGCCAATTAACCTACAAACCTGGACGTCTTTGGAGTGTGGGAGGAAACTGAAGATCGTCTGACCCACGCGGTCACGGGGAGAACGTACAAACTCTGTACTGCCAGCACCCATAGTCGGGATTGCACCCGGGTCTCTGGGGCTGTGAGCGCTGTAAGGCAGCAACTCTACCACTGCACCACCGTGCCGCCCTGATTTATCATTGAAGTTGTTGAGCTGATGTAAAACCAATGGGCAGGGTGATTTGCACTGTATGTGGAACACTATTTGGCAGGCTGCTCACGTGCCATTGTCATTTACCTGGTCCGAACCTTTAGCAGAATAATGAGCAGGTTCATCCTCTGCAACCCCCATGATATACAGCACTACCACTTTGCACAGTGACCATCACACCAGCAAATGGCATTTGGACAGGTACATGGATGGGAAAGGTTTAGAAGGATATGGGCCAAATGCTCTCAAATTAGACTAGCTTATATACACAGACATCTTGGGCAGCATGTATGTGTTGAGCCAAAGGGCCTATTTCTGTGCTGTATGACTCCATGACTAAAGGTTGCTGTGATCCAGCCCTATTCGGCCCAGCTGTACCTCTGAAAACCCCATGCAAATACCTTATCACTTCATCTCATCCTATGGCTCTGCTTATCCCAGCACCGAGTCCCATTGCTAAGGTTTCATTCCGTTATTCAAGTATTGCCGAATAACCATGTATCTTCAATGCTCCTTGAATTAGCATGATGTCCTAACGATTTTTTTTTTACTGTGCTTAGGTGAAAATGGGACATTGTGTGTAATTTTTAAGGCTTCAATTTGCAAGTTAAAATTCAAGGCAGAAGTTAGAAGGTTGTCTCAGACATCCGAAAGAATAATATGCAGACACAAAATGTCGGAGTAACTCAGTGGGTCAGGCGGCATCTCTGGAGAGAAGGAATGGGTGACGTTTTGGGTCGAGACCCTTCTTCAGACTGACCCGCTGAGTTACCCCAACATTTTGTGACCTATTCCTTCTCCCCAGAGATGCTGCCTGACCCGCTGAGTTACTCCAGCATTTTGTGGTCTGACCTGCTGAGTTACTCCAGGATTTTGTGGTCTGACCCGTTGAATTACTCCAGCATTTTGTGTCTACCTTCAATTTAAACCAGCATCTGCAGTTTTCTTTCCTACGTATAGTAATATGTAGTGTATGGCACAGAATCTAATCACTCATTACCCTGGACATGTTAGTGTTTATCCTACATTTACAGACCCCGACTCTTGAGTGCTGAAGAAGTTTGTACTTCACATAATTGTAGTTCGCATCAGTCTGAAGAAGGGTCTCGACCCAAAGCGTCACCCATTCCTTCTCTCCTGAGATGCTGCCTGACCCGCTGAGTTACTCCAGCACTTTTGTGTCTGCCTTAATTGTATTCCGCGGTCATTGCAATTTGTGGACGATATTGCAACAGGATAAGTGAAGCAAGATGTGAGCTGACTGTATAAGATGAATGAGGAAGGAAAGAGATTACCGATACCTTAATTAAGGAATGCCACAGAGGGTGAAGCCAATATATCCGTTGAGAAAGACAAAGGCTCTTTTTACATGCAACCATTAAACTTGCTGCCAGGTCAACAAGTTAATATTGTTCAGGGCTCATAAAGGAAGAGGTTAATTGTAACGAGACACTTCCTTGTAAACAGTGAAGATTGTTTACTCTCCCAAGAACCACACTCCAGCCTCAAAGCTATGCACTGTTCACATTGTGTTATATGTAACCAAAGACCTCGATGTTGTAATTCTGAATTGGGAAATGCAAGCATGAGCACAATTAATGTTATTGTAAAATCATTCCTCAGAAAAGTTGATCTGATTGTGGTGATTAAGTTAGCAATCGTCTTATTTTCTACTCAGAACCGATGTAATTGCTACTGAATCTCTTCACCCTGTTCTCGATATCTCGTGGACTAACACCATTGAAATGAATCCTTTGAATTGAACCAATATGGGTCAGATGGAGACACCAATTTAAATCTCCATCCAGCATTTTTGTGGAACGTCAATGAATGCATTCTGGTGTCATTTTGGATGAGAGGAGATCTTATCGAAACGTATAAGATTATTAAGGGATTGGACACGTTAGAGGCAGGAAACATGTTCCCAATGTTGGGGGAGTCCAGAACAAGGGGCCACAGTTTAAGAATAAGGGGTAGGCCATTTAGGACTGAGATGAGGAAAAACGTTTTCAGTCAGAGAGTTGTGAATCTGTGGAATTCTCTGCCTCAGAACGCAGTGGAGGCCAATTCTCTGAATGCATTCAAGAGAGAGCAGGATAGAGGTCTTAAGGATAGCGGAGTCAGGGGGTATGGGGAGAAGGCAGGAACGGGGTACTGATTGAGAATGATCAGCCATGATCACATTGAATGGCGGTGCTGGCTCGAAGGGCCGAATGGCCTCCTCCTGCACCTATTGTCTATTGTCTATTGTCTATTGTCTATTTTATGTTGATGCCTGATAACGTTTTACATTCTACACAATGTGAATAGCTAATTGGTTTCAGTTCAGTTTAATTTATTGTCACGTGTATTGAAGTACTTTTTGCTGACACCCCAGCGGTATGAACATTGACTTCTCTAACTTCACGAACCAGTCAGCAGAAAGGCATCCATTCTTTCTTTTGGAGAAGCATGCTTAAAAGATTAAGAGCGTGTAAATTAGAAAATGCTGAAATCTGTTTTCCTTATGCATTACTGAAGTAGGGCCATTGCCAACTAAATATTTACCCATTTTGAGGGGTTTTGGTTTGTTTCACTAAACTACTGCAATTTGTGGGCTTTAGAGACGGAAAAATGAACGGAAAATAATCCACATGCTTCAAATGAAATTTGCCAAGTTTTTTTTTTGTTATGCATGTTTCACATTCCAACCGGGTCCAGCTCTTTGGTGATGTGCAGTGCTCTTTTGTTACACTACATTAACTGCTTTCACAGCAGCTCCCAGGTACAGACCTTGTCTGAACTGCTTCCAGAAAGTGGCTCAGATTTCCCCTCATGGTCCAACTTTCATCAGAATTAGGTGTTGGGTATTAGATAGATTGAAAAACCATTAGCTTCCTGATCTTTCCCTGTTAGTCTACTAAAGGGGTGGTGTTAGTATTCAGTGCATGCTAGGTTTTTCTAGGTGTCTCTATTCCATGCGCCATTTTTAGATTTAGATTTAGATTTAGAGATACAGCTCGGAAACAGGCCTTTCGGCCCACCGAGTCCGCGCCGCCCAGCGCTCCCTGCACATTAACACTATCCTACACACACTAGGGACAATTTTTTTACATTTACCCAGTCAATTAACCTATATCCCTTTACGTCTTTGGAGTGTGGGAGGAAACCGAAGATCTTTGAGAAAACCCACGCAGGTCACGGGGAGAACGTACAGACTCCGTACAGACGGCGCCCGTAGTCAGGATCGAACCTGAGTCTCCGGCGCTGCATTCGCTGTAAGGCAGCAACTTTACCGCTGCGCCACTGTGCCGCAGTGAAATGCAGGCTGCATATAAATGCAACCTGCATTTCACTTCAATGAAATGCAGGCTGCATATAAATATCACAATTGCAGCACGATTCCATTGAACATTACATTGACGATGCACAAAGAGCCTTTATCTCTTCCTATGTTCTTACACATTCTTGTATCTCATGTAGAATCTGCCTTCTCTTGCCAGCAGTGGTCTATTGATCTTCTCCTCTGAGAAAGACATTGACCTAGAAACTGGATCACATGGCACTTATTTTAACAGACATGAAATGGCAAACTAATTTCAGAAGTAGTTTGCCTGCCAGATTGGAGAGGGCCGTTTGCTTCCTGTTCAGAGTGCGCCAGAGGGCCTTCTGATTTTTATGGGGCAATTTCATGAAATTGGTTTGCTCCACTGTCTAAATGTTCGCACAGTAAAGTTGCCCAGTAAATCATTGTAACAACAGACACTGACACTGATAAAGGGACCACCTGCTTGTTGACTATTGCTTTATCTCTTCACTTCCGAGTATTCGTTATCCTATTTATTGCATTCGACATCTAAACTCAGAGGTAACAAAACATCCACTATGACGTTAGCCAGCCTTTGACTAGCATCACAGTTAGTGATTTAACACAGTTAACAAATTGGAGGATCAGCACCTCATATTTCGCTTGGGTAGCTTACACCCCAGCGGTGTGAACATTGACTTCTCTAACTTCAAATAGCCCTTGCTTTCCCTCTCTCTCCATCCCTCCCACTTCCCAGTTCTCCCACCAGTCTTGCTGTCTCCCGACTTCATTCTATCTCTGCCCCACCCACTCCCCTGACATCAGTCTGAAGAAGGGTCTCGATCCGAAACATCACCCATTCCTTCCCTCCAGAGATACTGCCCGCTGAGTTACTCCAGCATTTTGTGTCTACCTTCGATTTAAACCAGCATCTGCAGTTCTTTCCTGCACATCACAGTCAGTTCATTCCCTAGGGTAGACGAGTCCGGAACTAGAGGGCACAAAGTTAAGGTATGAAGGGGAAAAATGTAATTGAAACCCAAGGGGCAACTTTTTCACACAGAGGGTGGTGGGCACATGGAATGAGCAGAGCAAAGGCAGGTACAACAACATTTAAAAGACATTTGGACAGGTACATGGACAGGGAATGTTTAGAGGGATATGGGCCAAATGCAGGCAAATGGGACCAGCTTCGATGAGGCATCTTGGTCGGCATGAACAAGTTGGGCTGAAGGGCCTGTGTGCATACGATGAGTCTAATGGGATGGATGTACTTGCTGGGACAGTAAGGATCAGGGAAAAAGACTGGGTGAGAACACAAGTAGCTGGAGCAAGGGAGGTAGACATTAGGCAAGAAGTCAGACCTGGAATGGGATCACAGGACCAAGCTCTCACAGCTCAGCTTCACAAAGAAGTTTTACCGAGTCCCACTTTACCAAGGAGATTGTCACAGTACCTCTCCACATGCTGCAGCCAACCTGGGCATTCTTTCTGGTTGCTAAGATTACCGTGATCTTTAACGTGAATGTAGTAGACTCATCAATGTTGCGTCAGGTGACTGTGCCATCTCTTTCCCCATGGAAATTAGCAAGCATAGCCCGTGAGCACTTTGCTTGCTCTGCCCCATGGATTTGTGAGGGCACTGGGTGCCATAGACTGTGCCCACTTTGCCATTCCTGTAAAGCCTGGCTTGGTAGTACCTGCTAGTAATTTTACCTCTGTACGTCTCGTTGTCAACCTCCCCTAGATAACAATAATCTATTCTACATTTTTCGTGAGTCCCATCTCCTTTGATGTCTCGTTCTCACACCTTAAGCTTCCTTATCTCTGTAGTCTCCCTCTCTCCCCTGACTCTCAGCCTGAAGAAGGGTCTCGACCCAAATCGTTCACCCTTTCCTGTCTCCAGAGATGCTGCCTGTCCCACTGAGTCACTCCAGCATTTTGATTCTACCCACCTATACTTGTTGGACTTGGGTCAGGTTGGTTGTATTTGACTTTGGATTGGTTTGAACCAGTTCAGCCCGGAACATTATTCAGGTCAGAATGATTTTCTTACTATCACCACAGGGGCATGAAGTATTTATTATTATATCGTTGGACTGATGGGATTGATCTTTAAGTACTACACTCACATTGAGTATAGATTGGGTGAGATTGGTTTGAGTTTAGTCAGGTTATACGTCACACCCAAGCAGAATCATGCTTGCCTGTTCTCCATCATCAACCTGCCATTTCCTCAGTAAGAAAATAATATATTCCTTTAGAATCACAGAGTCGCAGAGTGATACGGTGTGGAAACAGGCCCTTCGGCCCAACTTGCCCACGCCAGCCAATGTGTCCCAGCTGCACTAATTCCACCTGCCTGCGCTTGGTCCATATCCCTTCAAACCTGTCCTACCTATGTCATTACTAATGAAACGGACAGAACATGCGCGGGATAGGTCAGGCGGAGAGAGAAAATCATAGTTAATGGTTCAGGTCCGCGACTCTACATCTATCCCTTCATAAGTCCAGCTTGATTGTGAGAACTGGTGGAGAAATGCATGGATCGGTTCCCTGATTGCTGAGCGCAGTTATGATTCCTGCAATCGTTCTTGGTAAACATTTATTTTTTATCCTGAGCGTCTTCCCCTCATGTAAACAGTGTAAACAGCACCGACTGTATAACTGAATGTGGAGAACAGTTGTCAGTGCTAATCTCTTCTGATTGGTGTCACTGTGTGTACAGGTGAGCACAGCATGAGTCCATGCCCACTGCACGGGTTGTTCGTTGTCATTGAATTTCTGGGCCATTGAGATTTTCTGTTGGTATTGATCACCCTTGCTGATCCGACCAAAAGGTTTCGCATTTGCAGGTATGCCTCGATTAGTTTAGTTTAGAGATACAGGGCGGAAACAGCCCCTTCGGCCCACCGAGTCCACGCCGACCAGCGATCACCCTGCACATTGACGCCGCCCTGCACACACTAGGGACTACCTACAATTACACCAGGCCAATTAACCTACAAACCTGTACGTCTTTGGAGTGTGGGAGGAAACCGAAGATCTCAGAGAAATCCCACGCAGGTCACGGGAGGACGTACAAACTCCATGCAGACAAGTGGGGATAGAGCCCGAGTCTCTGGTGCTGTAAGCAATAGTTCTATTGTTAAGCCCCTGTTGCATATTTAACGGTGTTCAAGGGGTGGTCGTCTCAATCTAGACTGGACCCATTTCCGTGTACATGTGAATGCCAACTGTACGGCAATCCAGAGTGAAACTGTAGCAATTTACTCAATGGATTGTGAGCCTGATTTTATCACAGGGCAGAAAGAATCATCTTGCCTAGAGCAAGCCTCATATCTATTGTGCCTTAATCGACTGAGTAATCACAGCCATATTCAAGGTATGAGTTGGGCATCACAGGTTGGAAAACCCGCATTGTGGAATCAAGATTCGTGTTACCAACACAAATAACTTTTACATTTGACACATGTGGTCTGGTTATCCAGGAAAGGCTGACGTTTGGAGGCAGACACAGAATGCTGGAGTAACTCAGCGGGACAGGCAGCATCTCTGGAGAGAAGGAATGGGTGACGTTTCGGGTCGAGACCCTTCTGCAGACCGAGAGTCAGGGGAGTGGGAGACACGGACATGTGGAAGGGTAAGGTGTGAAAACACAGCTCATAGGGACAATGATCAAGGAAAATGTAGAATGGTTCATTGTTAGCTGAGGGAAAGGTACTACGGGGCAAAATTTAAAAAAACACAGTGAAACCAGTCGAAGAACCAGGGTGAGAGAGGGATGGAGTGAGAAGGAAAGCAAAGATTACTTGATGTTAGAGAAATCAAACTCATATCACTAGGTTGTAAGCTGCCCAAGCGAAATAGGAGGTGCTGTTTCTCCAATTTACACTGGTCCTCACTCTGACAGTGCAGGAGGCCCAGGACAGAAAGGTCAGTGTGGGAATGGGAGGGGGGGTTAAAGTGTTTAGAACCGGGTGATCAAGTAGGCCTAGGCAGACCGAGCACAGGTGTTCAGCAAAACGATCTCCGAGCCTGCACTTGGTATCACAAAACGCTGGAGTAACTCAGCGGGCCAGGCAGCATCTCAGGAGAGAAGGAATGGGTGACGTTTCGGGTCGAGACCCTTCTTCAGACCCATTCGTCTCGACCCGAAACATCACCCATTCCTTCTCTCCTGAGATGCTGCCTGACCCGCTGAGTTACTCCAGCATTTTGTGATACCTTCGATTTGTACCAGCATCTGCAGTTATTTCCCTACAGAGCCTGCACTTGGTCTCGCCGATATACAGGAGTCCACACCTGGAACAGCGGACACGGTAGATGAGGTTGGAGGAGGACTTTTGGAGGTCCTGTTTAACATTGCGCGTTTTCTTTGTTTGTTTCTTAGGCACCATTAGATTCCCCTGGCTTGGACACTTACTGCATCATCAGTGGAGCAAGTATTCGATTGTCCGGATTCGAGCCGATCTCACTGAGTTGTTTCAACTGGTTTCCTGAACAATCCTTCCGTACAGAACTGTTCAATAGCTGTAAAAGTCTGTTTTATTCAACTTCCTGTCTCACATCCCCTCAGTCTCCTCGCAAACATCCTGTTGACGCTTGTTTAATACTTGAACCGTGTAAGCGAATGTGGCGGCCCGATCGACTAACACATTAGTCACCCAAACTCCACGCGTTGTGGTTTCCTCGCCCAGCTGCATGTTATCTCCGCAGAAAAAAAGCTTCACGTTTGTTGCTCTTTAGACGCCACACTTCCAGATGACACATAGTGTTACCAATGCGAAGCGATATTTGTGTAACTATATCAACACGGGAAGGCAAAGCCAGTCGCTTCCTCCTGCTTTGTTTGACCTTGAGGATCAGAAAAACGACTTTACCGGCAGCTGGTGGTCTTCAGGAACCGACCCCAGCCTATTTACCGGCCCTTGAGACCCTTGGCAAGAAAGAAGGAAAGACCCGACCATCCCTGGGGGCTGGCAGGGATGGACGTTGGGAGGTGCTTGACACAAACAAGGGACTTTTGAAGGACAGTAGCCTTTGTAATGTTGGGAACCATATGCGGAAAAGCAAAGTGCTGGAGGAACAATACAATACAATACAATACAATACAATATATCTTTATTGTCATTGTACAGGGGTACAACGAGATTTTGAATGCGCCTCCCATACGATGCAATAAATTAATTAGCTAGTCAGTATTAATTTAAACAACCCAATGAAACAAATTGGAACAGTTTTAAAACAGAATAAAGTGCAAGTAGATCTATGCCGGTTCACTGTACGATGTGACCATCCGGCTCAGCAGGACCGGTTCATAGCAGCTATGGCCCTGGGGATGAAGCTGTTCCTGAGTCTGGAGGTGTGGGCGTAGAAGGCCTTGTAACGTCTGCCCGATGGTAGAAGTTCGAACAGACTGTTGCAGGGGTGTGAAGTGTCTTTGTGGATGCAGGTGGCTTTTCTGAGGCATCGTGTGTTGCAGATGCCCTCCAAGGCTGGTAGCTGTGTTCCGATGGTCCTCTGAGCTCTATGGACTACCCGCTGAAGAGCTTTCCTCTCTGCCTCCGTGCAGCTGAGGTACCACACAGGGATGCCATGCGTTAGGATGCTCTCTATGGTGCAGCGGTAGAAGGTCGTCAGCAGCTGTTGGGGTAGACCAGAGTTTTTCAGTGTTCTTAGGTCGAACAGTCGTTGCCGTGCCTTCCTGACCAGCGCAGCAGAGTTATTGGACCATGTTAGGTCCTCCGAAATGTGAGTGCCCAGAAACTTGAATGTCAGTATGTCAGGCAGCATCTTTTGTTTCACATGAAGGGTGGTGGGTGTATGGAACCTGCTGCCAGATGAGGTCGTTGAAGCTGGGACTATCACGACATTTAAGAAACATTTGGACAGGTACATGGATAGGACAGGTTTAGAGAGATATAGGCCGAACGCAGGCAGGTGGGAGCAGTGCAGATGGGATGTTGGCCGTTGTGAGCAAGTTGGGCCGAAGGGCCTGTTTCCATGTTGTAAGACTCTATGACTTGCTTGGTTTCGCCAATGTGAAGGAGGCCGCATTGGGAACACTGGATGCAGTAGATGAGGAGTTCCCTTTGTCCCGGCCCTCCCCTCCCCTCCCCTCCCCTGTGCACCACCCATTCCTCCCCTCTCTCTTGCTATCCACCTATATTCCTCCCTGTGGTACAATCCACACTTCTTCTATCCTTATCTCACACCGTTTGTCTTTCCATCTCCCGTCTTTGTCCTGCCATCTCCCCTCCCAGTATCCACCTATCACTCACCAGGCTTTGTCCTGCCCCTCTTCTCTCCCATCGTCCCCCTCCCCACCCCGCCCCCCCCCCCCTCCCCATCCTCCGCAATCAATCTGAAGAAGGGTCCATGTTCTCCTCGCTGCCTGACCCACAGAGTTACTCCAGCACTTTGTGTCTTTTTTTTTTAAGCCGGCATCTGCAGTTCCTTGTTTTTTTCAGAGTTAAACAATAGGTCGGTAGCCCAGAATAGCGGTTGCATCAAGATGAGTTATCTCAACTTTCTGGTAGGCTTAAGGGAGATCAGTGTTTAGGAAGGAACTGCAGATGCTGGTTTACACCGAACATAGACACAAAATGTTGGAGTAACCCAGCGGGGCAGGCAGCATCTCGGGAGAGAAGGAATGGGCGACGTTACAGGCCGAGACCCTTCTTCAGACTTCATCAGACTTTGGATCGAGACCCTTCTTCGGGGAGATCAGTGTGTTCCCCCAGAAAATCGAAGGTGAGCTGACGGTCAACATTGGTGCCACAATTACTAGGCATAATTATCTCTCCCCTACCCTCGAGATTTATTCACATCACCGTCACTTTGTCCCTCATTATCAACCTCCTGCAGATCACTTACTGTGCTATTGTTTCTGGAGATAGAAACATAGAAACATAGAAAATAGGTGCAGGAGTAGGCCATTCGGCCCTTCGAGCCTGCACCGCCATTCAATTGATCATGGCTGATCATCCAACTCAGTATCCTGTACCTGCCTTCTCTCCATACCCCCTGATCCCTTTAGCCACAAGGGCCACATCTAACTCCCTCTTAAATATAGCCAATGAACTGGCCTCAACTACCTTCTGTGGCAGAGAATTCTACAGATTCACCATTCTCTGTGTGAAAAAAAAAATTCTCATCTCGGTCCTAAAAGACTTCCCCCTTATCCTTAAACTGTGACCCCTTGTTCTGGACTTCCCCAACATCGGGAACAATCTTCCTGCATCTAGCCTGTCCAACCCCTTAAGAATTTTGTAAGTTTCTATAAGACCCCCCCTCAATCTTCTAAATTCCAGCGAGTACAAGCCAAGTCTATCCAGTCTTTCTTCATATGAAAGTCCTGCCATCCCAGGAATCAATCTGGTGAACCTTCTCTGTACTCCCTCTATGGCAAGAATGTCTTTCCTCATATTAGGAGACCAAAACTGTATGCAATACTCCAGGTGTGGTCTCACCAATGCCCTGTACAACTGCAGCAGAACCTCCCTGCTCCTGTACTCAAATCCCCTCGCTATGAATGCCAACATACCATTCGCTTTCTTCACTGCCTGCTACACCTGCATGCAGATCAGAAACTCAACTGGACCAGCCACGTACTGTACATACCATGGCTTTAGCATCCGGTCTGAAGCTGGTAAACCTGGCTCTTCAAGTCAAGTCAAGTCAAATTTATTTGTCACATACACATACACGATGTGCAGTGAAATGAAAGTGGCAATGCCTGCGGGTTGTGCACAAAAAGAATTACAGTTACAGCATATAAATAAAGTTAATAAGTTACTATTATTGTCGACAAAAATTTAGTCTCTGGGGTTATAAAAGTTGACAGTCCTGATGGCCTGTGGGAAGAAGCTCCGTCTCATCCTCTCCGTTTTCACAGCGTGACAGCGGAGGCGTTTGCCTGATCGTAGCATCTGGAACAGTCCGTTACTGGGGTGGCAGGGGTCCCTCATGATCTTGCTTGCTCTGGATCTGCACCTCCTGATGTATAGGTCCTGCAGGGGGACGAGTGTAGTTCCCATGGTACGTTCTGCCGAACGCACTACTCTCTGCAGGGCTATCCTGTCCTGGGCAGAGCTGTTCCCAAACCAGACTGTAATGTTGCCGGACAGGATGCTCTCTACAGCCCCAGAGTAGAAGCAATGAAGGATCCTCTGAGACACTCTGAATTTCCTCAGTTGTCTAAGGTGGTAAAGGCGCTGCTTAGCCTTACCCACCAGTGCGGCAATGTGCGTTGCCCACGTCAGATCCTCTGCGATGCGGACTCCCAAGTATTTGAAACTGCTCACCCTATCCACAATAGACCCATTTATCTCCAGTGGCGTGTACGTCCTTGGATGTTTAGCCCTTCTGAAGTCCACAATCAGCTCCTTTGTTTTAGTGACATTCAAGAGGAGGCTATTGTCCTGACACCAGAGTGCCAGATCAGCCACCTCCTCCCGTTAGGCCTTCTCATCGTTGTTGGAGATCCGGCCCACCACCACAGTGTCATCAGCAAACTTGATGATGGAGTTTGAGCTGAACCTGGCCCCACAGTCATGTGTGTACAGGGAGTACAGTAGGGGGCTAAGGACGCAGCCCTGGGGGGATCCTATGTTCAGGGTGAGGGAGCTAGATGTGTGTTCCCCCATCCTGACCACTTGGGGCCTGGCAGTGAGAAAGTCCAGGACCCAGGCACACAGAGGGGTGCTAAGCCCCAGTTCCAGCTGCTTCTCAACCAGTCTGCTGGGGATTATTGTGTTGAATGCTGAACTAAAGTCAATGAACAGCATCCTCACATAGCCCCCCTGGCTGTCCAGATGAGAGAGAGCGGTGTGTAGAACCTGGGAGACCGCATCATCCGTGGACCTGTTCGGACGGTATGCGAACTGTAGTGGGTCCATGTTGCGAGGAAGGAGGGCGCAGATGTGCTTCTTGACTAGTCTCTCAAAGCATTTCATGACAACCGAGGTGAGGGCCACTGGTCGGTAGTCATTTAAACATGCTGGAGAGGCATTCTTTGGCACCGGTACAATGATGGATCTTTTGAAGCATGCAGGGACCACGGACTTTGCCAAGGAGAGGTTGAATATTGTGGTGAGCACTGGAGCAAGCTGAGTAGCACAAGACTTTAGTACTCGCCCAGATATACCATCTGGGCCTCCAGCTTTCCTCGTGTTCACACGCGTCAGAGCCCACCTCACCTCATGCTCGGACACCGAGAATGTGTGGCACATCTGGCACACCAAAGCCTTTCCACCTTGTCGAAGCAGAGGATAAAAGTTTGCCAGAATACTCTCTGCTTTCCCGAATGTGTGTAACGTCAGCAGCACTCAATACCATACAACACCCGAAATGTTCATTCCCTCCACCCACCACGGCTGCAGTGTGCACTGACCGCAGAATGCACTGCAATTACTCACAAATCTAGGGTATCTTCCAAGGCTGCAGCCCCCACCACCAAGAAGGATGGCGGCTGCAGGTACATGGAATCTTCTCCGTGGGACCCACCACCATGATTTGTAAAGGACGCAGTCGTTTAGAAAGATGGCTCATCATCTTCTTTCAAGGGCAGTAAAGGCTGTCCTTATTAGTGTAGGAAAATAACTGCAGATGCTGGTACAAATCGAAGGTATCACAAAATGCTGGAGTAACTCAGCGGGTCAGGCAACATATCTGGAGAGAAGGAATGGGTGACGTTTCGGGTCGAGACCCTTCTGAAGAAGGGTCTCGACCCGAAACGGCACCTATTCCTTCTCTCCAGAGATGCTGCCCGACCCGTTGAGTTACTCCAGCATTTTGTGATACCTGTCCTTATTAGTGATGCTATAACCCACAAAAAAAGAATAAACGAAATGAATCAATGGAAATTGAGTTGACTTTCTGAAGAAGGATTGGATGGCGTTGTTTGTCATCCATTAATATTATAATTTGATCTTTATTCTAAACAAGCTCCATCATTATGGCCATGGCAAATACTAAGATGAAACTGCTGAACCCTCTGGCCTATGGTTAGCCTATGGCCTATGGTTAGCAGCACGTACTTCCAGACTGCAGTGATGAAGTCAGAGAGTCATAATGTCATAGAGCATGGAAACAGGCCCTTCAGATCTACTTGCCCACACCGACCATTATGTCTCATCTACACTAGTTCCACTTGCCTGCGTTTGACCCATCTATACACTAAAACTCTCGTTTGTCTGTTTGTTTGTTCCTGAACTACAGTCAAAACGGTACACGATAGCGCCACAATTTTAGGCCCACCTCCGTCGTCCCTTTGGTGCTAATGGAAGAAGTTTCATTGAAATCGGTTATATTTTTTAAGTTATTCACATTTTAAAGTTTAAATCTATCTCCTAGGGAGGGAGGGAGGGAGGGAGGGGGGGGGGGTGGAGGGAGGGAGGGGGAGGAGGGAGGATAAGGGGGGTTGGGGATGGAGTGGGGGGGAGTGGGAGGGGAGGGGAGGGGGGTGGAGGAAGGGGAGGGGAGGACAGAGGGGGAGGGAAGGGGAGGGAGGGAGGGGGGGATGGGGAGAGGTGAGGGGAAGGGGGGAGGAGAGGGTGTTGCACCAATCCAGGAGAGGTTTGGGCCCAACGGGTCCACTTGGTCTAGTATTCCTCTAAACCTGTCCTATCCATGTACCTGTCTAATTGTTTCTTAAAAATTGCAATAGTCCCTGCCTCAACTACTTCCTCTGGCAGCTCGTTCCATGCACCCACCACCCCTTTGTGTGGAAAAAGTTACCCCTCAGAATCCAATTAAATCTTTCCCCCATAAACCTTAAACCTATGTTGTCTGCTTATGGGATTCACCTACTCAGGGCAAGAGACTCTGTGCGTCTATCCAATCTATACACCTCTATAAGATCACCCCCCCCCCCCCCCCCCATCCTCCTGCGCTCCAAGGAATGGAGTCCAAGCCTACTCAACCTCCCCTGATAGCTCAGCAGTGAGTTCCACTGTCTAGCTTCTGCGCTGCAGGAACATGCATTGAGGGGAGTCAAATGGCGGAAAGCCAGAGCTCAGCACATTATTGCAATCAGGTCCTAACAAGCAGAGATTGAGGATTCTGAATACATGCATACAACATTCCAGCAGGAAGCAAATAATGCACAATTATAGCATGGCAATGGATTGTTGGGAGCAATTATACAAGCTGAGCAAGCATTGAGTAATGCTTTTCCACCGTTTACACAAAGGAGGCTGAAAAGTTAACGTCTGAACAATTACGTACTGTAATTTTAGCTGTGCAGTTCCGCAATGCCCTGCTTGTTATCTCGGATTTCCAACGCTTACAGTTTTCTCTTGGTTCAGTTACTTACTTCAGTATCTAAGGGTATTACTTTGTCCTGTTGATTTTGTGCCATGGCAATGGATTTTCATACAAAATCACAGATGAAAGAGCAATGATTAGATTTACTCCTCAAGGAACGGTTCACAATTATGGACGAATGTGAGAGTCAGATGACAAGATTTCTTTAATTGTTATATGACCGGGATGGGAAATAATGAAGTTTAGTTTAGATTAGTTTGGAGGTACAGCGCGGAAACAGGCCCACCGAGGCCGGCACCAACCAGTGATCCCCACGCATTAACACTATCCTATACCCACTAGGGACAATTATTTTTTTTTCACATTTACCGAGCCAATTAACCTACAAATCTGTCCGTCTTTGGAGTGTGGGAGGAAACCGAAGATCTCGGAGAAAACCCACGCAGGTCACGGGAAGAACGTACAAACTCCGTACAGACAGCACCCGTAGTCGGGATCGAACCCGGGTCTCCGGCGCTGCATTCGCTGTAAGGCAGCAACTCTACCGCTGGGCCACCGTGCCACATTCTTAATTGGTGCGGCTTTACAGGCACATCGGCACTACAACATAATAAATAAATATACAATAAACAATCACACAATAGATGATCAATTTCACTGGGTAGCTGGACAATAATAATGCAAGCCGAAGCATTGAGTGCAACCTTACACATACAAAGTTCATAGTAGTTTGGGGCTGAGATTGAGTTGTGGCTTGTGTTGTGCAGGCTGAACCTTGAGGTAATGGCTCTCAGACTCCAGCACCTCGGTGGTAGTCTGGAATTGAATTGATTTCGAGATGCAGTTTAGAAAGGGGCTCTTGGCCCAATAAATGTCCACGCTGACTGTCGATTATGCATTCACACTGATTCTACGTTATCCCACTTTCCGTATTCACCCCCGACACACGCTACGGGCAATTGACAGAGGACAATTTGTCCACAGACTCGCAAGTCTTCGGGGCGTGGGAGGAAACCGGAGTACTCGGAGGAAACCCATGAGGAAGGGAAGAAAACACAGGGAGAAACCCGGAGAGAAGACAGGAAGAATGTGCAAACTCCACAAAGACAGCATTCGAGGTCAGGATCAAACCTGGGACTCCGGTGCTGTGAGACAGTAGCTCTACCAGTTGTGCCACTGTGCCACCCCCCTGGTAGCGGCAGGATGAGAGCATGGCCAGAGTGGCGTGGGCCTTTGATGCCACTAGGTGCCTTCTCGAGGCGGCGATTTCATTAGATCCCTTCGATCAATACCAATGATGGACTGGGCCATGGCCACCCATTTCTGCAGCCTCCTTCATTGGATTTGCCGTACCAGGCCGTGATGCAATCAGTCAGTACGCTCTCCACCGGACACCTGTAGAAGTTTGAAAGCGTATTTGGCGAATCTCCTCAAATCTCTGGGGCAGCAGTGGCACTGGTGAGCTTTCTTTGAGGTAGCATCAATGTGCTGGGTGCAGGGCAGATAATCGGGGATGTGTACTTGTAACTGAAGATGGACACAAAATGCTGGAGTAACTCAGCGGGTCGGGCAGCATCTCTGGAGAAAAGGAATAGGTGACGTTTCGGGTCGAGACCCTTCTTCAGACTCAATCCGAATCGTCGCCTATTCCTTTTCTCCAGAGATGCTGCCTGACAATAGACAATAGGTGCAGGAGGAGGCCATTTGGCCCTTCGAGCCAGCACGGCCATTCAATGTGATCATGGCTGATCATTCTCAATCAGTACCCCGTTCTTGCCTTCTCCCCATACCCCCTGACTCCGCTATCCTTAAGAGCTCTATCTAGCTCTCTCTTGAATGCCTGACCTGCTGAGTTACTCCAGCTTTTTGTGTCTCTCTCCGGTATAAACCAGCATCTGCAGCTCCCTCTTGTACTTGCAGCTGTTGAATCTCTCCACCACCATCTCACCAATGAAGACAAGTTCGTGGACCATGGCAGGATTAAAGACTCAAAATGATCTGAGTAAACTTTATCCTTTAATCTAGTTCTTTGGAGACCTAGGTGTTATTTACAAATTTGCAGCACGGCAATGAAATGTTAGCCCTGATTGTATCCAGGGTTATGTTGCCAGATCTTAAGGTGGAACAAGATCCAACCAAAAAGACGGTAATAATAATAATTATCATTATTTATTTGAAAAAGGGACGATGTACACTAATTGACATTCAAACAAATGTAAATGTACTGGAGTTAGCCGAGAGGCTAGTTTTCATCGACAGTCCCTTAGCCTGATGTTGTTAGGCATCCTAAAAAATAAATACAATACAACATGTACAATAGTTAAAATCATAGTACTTTACCATACAAAGCCATACAGTTAATTAAAATGAGCAGACAAAACCCAAATAGCAGATGTAAAAATACAGTGTGAGTACAGTCTTCATTTAAAGTTTAGACAATAGATAATAGACAATAGACAATAGGTGCAGGAGGAGGCCATTCAGCCCTTTGAGCCAGCACCGCCATTCAATGTGATCATGGCTGATCATTCTCAATCAGTACCCCGTTCCTGCCTTCTCCCCATACCCCCTGACTCCGCTATCCTTAAGAGCTCTATCTAGCTCTCTCTTGAATGCATTCAGAGAATTGGCCTCCACTGCCTTCTGAGGCAGAGAATTCCACAGATTCACAACTCTCTGACTGAAAACGTTTTTTAATTTTAAGTTTTAAAAGTCACGTTCAAGTTGGATAAAACGAGCATCAGTGTTGACTCTGTTGGTTCTCTGTTGGTTCTGTGATGGGATGTCAGCACTCGTTGGATCAAAACTGAGTCCAAATAATGAGAGCTCAGAGAGGGTTCTCAGCACTCTGATGAGATGTTTGTCCCAATGATTCACAGTGAACAAGTTGGCCATGTGTATCAACAGGCTGAAAATGGGTGTAAATTGAAGGAATTACACGCCATGCTTCTGAAAATATCCGTATGATTAATGCTATAATTAGAGCCACCGTTGACACCAGTGCAGATTAGGGAAGTGCAATCTGGCCTCGCTTTGCAAGTGTAAATACATTTTAGAAATCACCTTCTTTTTGTAAGTCGGATGATTTAAAGACATCTTATCAGTCAGTCAATATTGTGGAAGTCACCTCAGGTATTGGTCTCATTCAGCCCCCAGTGCACACTATCACATTGCGGGCGGCACGGTGGCACAGCGGTAGAGTTGCTGCCTTACAGCCCTTGCAGCTCCAGAGACGAGGGTTCGATCCTGACTACGGGTGCTGTCTGTCCGGAGTTTGTACATTCTCCCCTTGAACGCGTGGGCTTTCTCCGAGATCGTCGGCTTTCTCCCACACTCCAAAGACGTACAGGTTGGTAGGTTAATTGGCTTGGGTTTGTATACTTGGTATACACGGTAGCGCAGCGGTAGAGTTGCTGCTTTACAGCGAATGCAGCGCCGGAGACACAGGTTCGATCCTGACTACGGGTGCTGCACTGTAAGGAGTTTGTACGTTATCCCCGTGACCTGCGTGGGTTTTCTCCGAGATCTTCGGTTTCCTCCCACACTCCAAAGACGTACAGGTATGTAGGTTAATTGGCTGGGTAAATGTAAAAATTGTCCCTAGTGGGTGTAGGATAGTGTTAATGTACGGGGATCACTGGGCGGCACGGACTTGGAGGGCCGAAAAGGCCTGTTTCCGGCTGTAGATATATGATGATATGATGATGAAGTGTAAATTGTCCCTAGTGTGTGTAGGCTTGTGATAGATAATGTGCGGGGATCGCTGGTCAGCGTGGACCTGGTGGGCCGAAGGGCCTGTTTCCCCACGGTATCTCTAAACTAAGCTAAACTAAACTAAATTTCAGTCTGATTGTGGTATTCCAGCTTGCTGTCAGCTGTTAATGTGGCTTTGAATGCACGCTTAAAAATAGCAAGCAAAAAGCTGAAGTGGACATTTCTATCCATAATGGTCCCACTTGACAGAAATTGAAAAAAGAGATTTAGCCCAGTTCTGGCACATTCTAAGTAAGCATTGTAAATGGTAAGGTTCGTGAGAATGGGTTACCTTGCAGAGAAGGAAAGCACAGATGATTGCTGACGTTCTTTGTTACCAGGGGATGCATGTCAAAAGTAAATTCATCTGGTATGTCTAAAAAAGAAAGAAACATTATTCATTATGTAGGTCTGAAGAAGGGTCTCGACCCGAAACGTCGCCCATTCCTTCTCTCCTGAGATGCTGCCTGACCTGCTGAGTTACTCCAGCATTTTGTGAATAAATACCTTCGATTTGTACCGGCATCTGCAGTTATTTTCTTATACTTCATTATGTAGGTTGTTTTCCTTCTCGACCAAAAAAGTCCCTGTATGAATGTCCCGTACTGTTTTGCCTTAAACTTAAACTTGGATATCTGTGTAGAAAGCATCTTAGATTCATGTTTTATTGTCAATTTATCGCCAACAAAAGACAATTTTTTAATAAAGAAGCACCATTGAAACTATTTTGAATAGGTTTGCTACAAAATGAATACAAATAGAATTATGAAATAAATTATTCTTTTTTTTTAGGAAGGAACAAGGCCCTCAGTCAGTTGTAGAATGATTCACATCCTCCAGCTAGTTCCCACAGCTGGGCCATGCATCAGAGAATGCATGCATCAGGGCCTACAAATGGATCAGAGAGCATCTCAAACTGAGAGAACAACGAGGTTGCTACAGCCAGTTAAACCCTGAGACATGTAGAATCAGCATTGATTCAAACCCTACGAGCATCTAAAAGGACTTGGTTTTACAAGACACAACTCATGGAGGGAAAAGAGTGATAACATCCTCTATATTTGGAGTGTGCAGAAAGGAACTGCAGATCGACACACAATGCTGGAGTAACTCAGCGGGTCAGACAGCATCTCTGGAGAAAAGGAATAGGTGACGTTTCGGGCTGAGACCTTTCTTCAGAGTCTGAAGAAGGGTCTCGAACCGAAATGTCACCTATCCCTTTTCTCCACAGAAGCTGTCTGACCCGCTGAGTTACTCCAGCTTTTTGTGTCTGTCTTCGGTTTAAGCCAGCATCTGCAGTTCCTTCCTACACAAGATGCTGGAGTAACTCAGCGGGTCAGGCAGCATCACTGGAGAGAAGGAATGGGTGACGTTTCAGGTCGAGACCCTTCTTCAGACCTGAATGGAGCATGGGGGGCGTTTCCAGCCGGGGTCCTTCTTCAGACCCATCCAGAAACGTCAGCCATCTTTTTTCTCCAGAGATGCTGCCTGACCCACTGAGTTATTCCAGCACTTTGTGTCTATCTTCTATATTTGGAGTACTGGATTTGTGAACCCAGTATTTGGTTGTTTGAAAGATGCAGCGTTAATACAGGCCCTTCGGCCCACTGAGTCCGCGCCGACCATCAATCCCCCGTGCACACTAGTTCTATGTTATTCCATTCACTACACTTGAGAGGCAATTTACAACGGCCATTTAACAAACCCACACATCTTTGGGATGTGGGAGAAAATCAAAGCACCAGAAGGAAACCCACGCAGTCACAGGGAGAACGTGCAAACTCCACACAGACTGCACCCGATGTTGGTATCGGCGCCAAATCTGGCGACTCTTGTATACTGTCTCAGTGTACTAATTCTACACATTTGTATTGTATCTAAGGTGTACTTATGTGTAGTTATTTCTATACTGAGCTGCATGTAAAAATGAATGCCACTGTGCCTCGGTACATGTGACAATGAAATACCATTGAACATTGAACAAGGGTCTCTGGCGCTGTGAGGCAGCAGCTCTACCACTGTGCCACCGTGCTGCCCAGCTTCCTGTCAGATCTCATTGTTATTTTGCTGAGAGCTAACACATGGCAAGGCATTTGCACAACCCTGATGGGAGTTTCAATTCTGTACGCAAACTGGACTCATATGATGGGGTAAACAGCAATGGAAAACAGTTGCAGGCTGCAGGAAGATACCAATAATGTGACAAAATGGGATTCTGTTCTGGAACGTGGGAACATTTCGTCTTGAGGAGCGGAAAAGATAATAAGTTATAGGATACCGGGAAGTGTCAAGGTACAGAGGAATCTCAGAGGAAAGGTGGATAAGCTGGATAAGACACAAGCAAAGATACTAGAGGAACAAGATGGACCACTCCATTGAAATGGCCTATACTGAAGTGTAGTACACAAAGGAGCCATTTTAGTAGTCAAAACCCACCGTTCGTTATGCCTCTCGCAGCGTAATCAATGTTTTGGGGGAACAGTATGTGTGATGATACCATTAAAATGCAGAATATATCTCATCTATCAATTCACAGATTTTTGTTATTTTTCTTTTAAAATGTTTCTGCAAGTTTCTGCCGACCAAAATGGCATTGTGACATACTATGGTTTTTTAGGGTCGAGTGGTCTATCTTGTTCCTCTAGTATCTTTGGACGCAAGTTTTGCTTCCCCTAGCACAGAATATAATAACAGGGACTACATAAAACAATAGTAAATAGCTGGGAGACAGAGTATAATTCTGGTCATTGCACCACCGGAAGGATATGATACCATGAGAGAGGAAACAAGAAGATTTCAAACAATAGTGAGGGATTGTTGGGAAAGGTTGACCAGGCTGAGATTAAATTCATTGCAAAAAGGGATCTATGGAGATAATGAACTGAGGTGAATAATATTATGAGAAGCGTAGACAGGATGAACAGGGCGGTCTTATTTCCCCTGACAAAGTGAATATCATAAATTCATAAGGTCATAAGTGATTGGAGCAGAATTAGGCCTTTCGGCCCATCAAGTCTACTCCGCCATTCAAGCTTGGCTGATCTATCTCTCCCTCCCAACCCCATTCTGCCTTCTCCCCATAACCCCTGACACCTATACTAATCAAGAATCTATATACCTCTGTCTGAAAAATATCTATTGACGGCCTCCTCAGCCTTATGTGGCAAAGAATTCCACAGATTCATCACCCTCTGACTAAAGAAATTCCTCCTCATCTCCTTCCTAAAGGAACGTCCTTTAATTCTGAGGCTCTGACCTCTAGTCCTAGATTCTCCCACCAGTGGAAACATCCTCTCCACATCCACTCTCACAAGTTATCCAGAATATATAAGATAAAAACCCAAGCCTCTCACTATTCGGTACGTTTCATTGAGGTTTCAATCTAGGAAACATAACTTTAAGTTAATCGATAGATGGATGATTAGTGTTTCACCCTGAAAATGGGAGGGATCTGAAACTCATTGGCCCTTCAGCCATCCCGCGGCATGTTAAGGCCTTCACTTTCAACTGTTCGAGGAGCAGTGCAGAGAGAGGCCGTACTTCTCCCTTCGTTGGAGATGCTGCCACTCGTCTCTGCGGTCTCTCACACCAAGGCCCATGACTACTCTCCCAGTTGGTCTGCATTAACTGTGGCAACCAAAGTCATTGAACCCCGATTTGATTTTGCGTTGAACTCCACACAGCATGCATCATACGGCAGTGGATGTCACCTGTGCTTGCTTGCAGAAAGCAGGTCACTCTTGCCACTTAATGCCAGAGGTTACAACGACAGCACATGGATGCCAGTGGACAGCAGTCTCAGGCGGTGAGCTTTATTATATTGTAGGCAGCTTGCCATTGACTGGATGCATGGAAAATATGAAGGCACCTTGACACGAGGATTCAGGATCGGTGAGGCTCCCCACTGCAATGCTGGATGTCACTGCAATGCATTCATCCTGCACCATTACACACCTCCCATCCATGCCTCAATCCTCTGCATCCCTCCATCCATGCATGTCAGAAGATGGCTGCAAGGCAAAACAAGAGCACCCATGCGGACTAAACCCCCTGCTCAGTTGAGACAATATTCACATGGTCTCTGATGCACTCACGGACACACGCACACACACACACACACACACACACACACACACACACACACACACGCACGCACACACACACACACACACACACACACACACACACACACACACACACACACACACACACACACACACACACACATGCATACACATGCAAAAACATCCACACACATGCACACATGCATGCAAAGACACACACACACACACACGCACACATGCCCACACATACACATACATTCACACACACACAAATGCAGCACAGACACACACACGCATACGCGCGTGAACACACACTTAGACACGCATACACACACATACACACACACACGCACACATACACACACATACACATACACATGCACACGCCAACACACACACATACAAACACATGTGCACACACATGCACACACCTACACACACACATGCACGCACACACACAAACACACACACACACACACACACGCACACACACACACGCACACACACACACACACACACACGCATGCACACAAACACAGGCACACACACACACAATCGGTCAGTGCCAACCACTCTTCTGTGCCTCACAGCATAATACTGGGGCATATTGGCACAATTATTATAGTGGCCATACCTGTAGCTCTGGAAAGGAAGGTGCACTATAGCAGCTTACAGTGTTGGAGGTTGATCCAAAGGTCTTGGCAGCTTGCTGCATGGTAAGACTAGGCACCCTGGTTTGATTGAAGAATTTTGAAGGCCTTGGTGAAAAAAGTGAAAGAGAGAAGAAAAATACTTTATGCAGACAGATTCCTCTGGTCACTAGTTATAGAGAGACTAAAATTCAGCCATTCTGTCATTCAGCCAGACTCCAGTGTGACTGCAGACCACAGCAATGTACTTGACCCTGTTCCTCCGAAATGGCCTCTCAAGTAATTGAGTTCAAGGGCGTTAGGGATGGGTAATAAATGTTGACGTTATCAGGGTCATCTGTACCTCTAAAGTACTGCCTCCCTGTTATAATGTGCCTACGGAAAGGATGTTAAATAGAAGAGAGGACGGGAAATGGTGAACGGGGAATGGGATTGCTCCTCAAGCTGGTGTAGATTTAGATTAGATTAGATTTAGATTTAGATTTAGATTTAGATTTAGATTTAGATTTAGATTTAGATTTAGATTTAGATTTAGATTTAGATTTAGTTTAGTTTAGTTTAGAGGTACAGCTCGGAAACAGGCCCTTTGGCCCATCGAGTCCATGCCCACCAGTGACCCAAGCACATTAACACTATCCTACACACACACACTAGGGAAAACTTACATTTATACCAAGCCAATTAACCTACAAACCTGTACGTCTTTGGAGTGTGGGAGGAAATCGAAGATCTCGGAGAAAACCCAGGCGGTCACGGGGAGAACGTACAAACTCCGTACAGACAGCACCCGTAGTCGGGATGGAACCTGGGTCTGTAGAACATAGAACATAAAACAGTACAACACAAGAACAGGCTCTTTGGCCTACAATGTCTGTGCCGAACATCATGCCTAGACCCTCTCTTATCTACCTGCGCATGATCCATATGCCTCCATCCCTTACATTACTCACATGCCTATCCAAAAGGCTCTCAAATGTCACTATCGTACTAGCATATTCCAAGCAATCAGCACCCTCTGTGTGAAAAGGTGCCCTGCACACATCCTTTAAACTTTGCCCCACTCGCCTTAACGTTATGCTTGATGGGCTCTGACTGCCCTCCTTCTATGCTCGACGGAAAGACAAGAAAATACACGTGGACTGTGGACTGGACGATGCTGAGAGTTATACACTGCAGGGTTTATTACGTACGCACAACGATATCACTGAATCTTAAACACATTGTTTTTGAATGTTCAAGATGCAGGTGATTTAGTTTGGTTATGTCTTCACTTGTGGTGTTATGAAGGGGAAATGATGCCGGCACTAATGGAGTTTTATAGGGAACTAGACCAAGTGGACCTGTTGGGCCCAAACCTCTCCTACTTTGGTGCAGCACCCTCTCCTCCACCTCCCCTCCAACCTTCCCTCCCCTCCTCCCCTCCCCCCACCACCTCCCCCTCCCTTCCCCTTCCCCTTCCCCTCCTCCGCCTCTCTCCTCCTCCCCTCCTCCCCTCCTCCCCTCCTCCCCTCTGCTCTCCCCCTCCCTCCTCCCCTCCCCCTCTTTCCCCCCTTCTATTGCCCCATTCCCCTCCTCCGTTCCCCTCCCCCCACTCCATCCCCCTCAACCCTCATCCTCCCCCCCTCCCTCCCTCCCTCCCTCCCTCCCTCCCTCCCTAGGAGATAGATTTAAACTTTAAAATGTGAATAACTTAAAAAATATAACACCAATTTCAATGAAACTTCTTCCATTGGCACCAAAGGGACGACGGAGGTGGGCCTAAAATTGTGGCGCTATCGTGTACCGTTTTGGCTGTAGTTCAGGTACAAACAAACGACGAGAGTTTTGGTATATAGATGCAAAGATGTTCACATATTGACAATGAATAAATAATGTTATGTGTTTCAATCAAGATTGTGTGTGAGTTGGGGAACACTTTGGGTTGGTGGTATTGAGGTCATTGGAAGATAGGAACAAGATTAAGGATAAGCCCCAGCCCCTCAAGCCTGCTCTGCCATGTATGGCCAACCTCGTCTCTCAAGTCCCCTTTCCCGATAAATTCCCCGGGTCTCCAATAATATATTGATTTCACGTTGACTTTGAATGTAATTAGTAAGTTGCAGAGTAGAAAATCCCCAAATTGTACACATTTTAAATAAAGAAATCTTCACATTGAAGATTTAAATGGCCAACACCTTCCCAGCTGAGGATGAGATTGCCCTAACAAAGTTGATATAAAACATATCCCCCCTCGTCCAACATTTAAGTGGCACAAAATGGAAGATTTTTTCTAGTTTTAGTTTTAGTTTTGGAGATACAGCGCGGAAACAAGCCCTTCGGCCCACCGAGTCTGCGCCGACCAGCGATCCCCGCACATTAACACTATCCTACACACACGAGGTGCAATGTTTACATTTACCAAGCTAATCAACCTACATACCCATACGTCTGTGGAGTGTGGGAGGAAACCGAAGATCTCGGAGAAAACCCACGCTGGTCACGGGGGGAACGTACAGTCAGGGATCGAACCGCAGTCAGGGATCGGACCTGGGTCTCCGGCGCTGCAAGCCCTGTCAGACAGCAACTCTACCGCTGTGCCACCGTGCCGCCCAAGAGCTTTGTTTGAAAGAAAGTTTTCAAACCGGTACTGATGCTGCTGTAATGGGATAACTTTGAGGAACTTAAAGTTGCTACCAGGCCTGTCAAGTGATTCAGGGAGATGTTCAACATAGTCATTGAATGTAAGCTAAAAAAGCTTTTGACTCACAATACTGTCATCCTTCCTCCCCTCCCACAAGGCTACACACACAGCTGGGTATAAATACAAACCGAATCCTACACTTTTTGTTGCCTCTTATACATCCTGTCAAATACGCTAGGAATCCTGCTTGTAAAAGTGAAAAGTGTTCTGTAAACAAACTGATGCATTTTCCATTAATAACTCGATGACACACACAAATGTTGCTTTTCTTCACGAGAGATTGCTGGTAGGCAAGTGAAAACAGAAATCGTTTTGATTTTTAACTTCACATCCTCGGTAACAATGACACAAACTAAGTTAAGATTAGAACCTTAAATATACCCATTGAATAGGTCAGTAGAAAATTAATTGATGGTGGATGATTTCCCACAATAGTTAGTATCACAAAATGCCTGAGTAACTCAGCGGGTCAGGCAGCATCTCTGGAGAGAAGGAATGGGTGACGTCTCGACCCGCTGAGTTACTCCAGCATTTTGTGATACCTTCGATTTGTGCCAGCACCTGCAGTTATTTTCTTACTCTCATAATAGTTATTCATTTGAAAGAAAGCTGAAGCATAATGTGAAAACCATGATAAAGATTTGTATCGTTCATTTTTAAAAGGCCACATGATTCAGTGAATTCAGTATCACGACACTGGGTAATTGAGAGGGTATAGTCTCTAGACCTGAGACTATTCCTACTATCTCTAACAATTTCTTATTTCTCATTTCCTCTCTCCTGTTTCCCCTGACTTCATGGTGCCTCTCAACTTTCCCCGATTTGCTAATCTCTCCTTTGACATCCGTTCAGCTCTCCTAACCCCATCTTCCCTCCTGCTGTCATCCTGAGTTTGTCTCCTTTTAAACATGCCCACTTCACCTGAAAGGCCTTTCAAGGCACTTAAAGCTCCTGTGTCGGGAGGAACTGCAGGTGCTGGTTTAAACCGAAGATAAGACACAAAAGGCTGGAGTAACGCAGCGGGTCAGAGAGCATCTCTGGAGAAAAGGAACAGGTGACGTTTTGGGTTGAGACCCTTCTTCAGACTGAGTCAGGGGGAAAGGGAAATGAGAGGTATAGACGATGATGTAGTGAGATGGGCCCGGTGGCCGAGCACTTTAACTCCCCCTCCCATTCCCTGTCTGACCTTTCTGTCATGGGCCTCCTCCAGTGCCATAGTGAGGCCCACCGGAAATTGGAGGAACAGCACCTCATATTTTGCAGCCCAGTGGTATGAGCGTCGACTTCTCCAACTTTAGATAGTTCCTCTGTCCCTCCCTTCCCCTCCTCCTTCCCAGATCTCCCTCTATCTTCCTGTCTCCACCTATATCCTTCCTTTGTCCCGCCCCCCTGACATCAGTCCGAAGAAGGGTCTCGACCCGAAACGTCACCCATTCCTTCTCTCCCGAGATGCTGCCTGACCTGCTGAGTTACTCCAGCATTTTGTGAATAAATGAATAAAATATATGCCAAAAGGTAACGATGATAAAGGAAACGCGTCATTGTCAGCTGTTTGCTATGTTAGAACAAGTACAGACAATGAGACTCAACAAGACGACTTTGAAGCTGCTACGACTTGAGTGGGAGTGGGAGTGGGGTTGGGGAGAGAGAGGGATTGCAGGGGTTACTTGGTTTATTGAGCAGCAACCCCAGATGTGTCATCTCATCATCTGCCCACTCCGCGATCAGATCATTCAAACGTGCAATTCCTCCATTTCTGACTCACTCTGACCCTTGTCCCTTTGCCAGTGGATCAGTCATCTCTTCCAGACAATCACCTTCCCAAATGTCTATTCATTTGGGGAAAGGGGTTTATTGTAAAACAATTACCTAGTTATGTGTAAGAGGGAACTGCAGATGCTGGTTTAAAACTAAAGATAGACGCAAAATGCTGGCGTAACTCAGCGGGTCAGGCAGCATCTCTGGAGAGAAGGAATGGGTGATGTTTTGGGACAATGTTAGAGTCGAGTCTGAAGAAGGGTCTCGACCCGAAACGTCACCCATTCCTTCTCTCCTGAGATGCTGTCTGACCCGCTGAGTTACTCCAGCCTTTTGTGTCTACCTTCGATCTGCAGTTCTTTTTCCTACACTATTAGTTTGTTATTATCATGATTGATTTTAAAATGAGAATAAAAATATATTATTTGGATTGCGTGAATCTGGTTCATGTGCTAAATTAAACTTTTCAAAATGTGAGATAGTTTGCCAGATGCTGCTCTCAGACTTGGAAGCTTAAAATATAGTTTGTTAAATCACTAGAACATTTGTAAGCTGCTAGCCATTAAAACATCATTTTCTTCTTTGAAAATGTTTTGATTATTCTGATATATTCTGGATAACTAAATGAGAATTTTTTTTTGTGTCCAGTTCAAATTACCTTCTGCAGTTCAGATCTATGGGCTGTTTCTGTTAGCAGGGTATTTGCAAATCCTGGATATTTGCAGAACTTGCAACACCAACCTGTATCACCACCCATCTAGACTGTGTTCTATTTGCACAATGTTTGCCACAGCTGCCCACAGTCCTCACCAATTCCCAAATTGTACACGGTCTTGAAAATCTTCCCTGGCATTTCATGCACATCAGCACTTCAAGATCAAATATGGCCTTCCATGAGCTTGCAAGAGTATAACATCTTAAACTGCAAACTGATCAAAGTCGTGAAGATTCCTGGCTGGTGTTCAGGGGGCCGGGCATACGTTGTCACTGTGGCTTCTGTGGTCCAACTGTTTCATATCTGCCCAGTAATAACAAACCCCACCATTCCTATTGTTTCAGATCTCCAATGACCTTCTTACAGTGAGGGCAGCACTGATTGTTTGCATCTCAGCTTTCACCAGTTAAAATACCTCACGTTTTTGGGTTGCTCCAATTGTCCTGTTTCCCCACACACCTCCCACCTCCTCACAGTGTCAGAGTGTATAGGTCATACAGTCATAGGGTCATAGTGTGATACAGTGATACAGGAACAGGCCCTTCGGCCCAACTTGCCCACACCGGCCAACACGTCCCAGCTACACTAATCCCACCTGCGCGCGCTTGGTCCATATCGCTCCAAACCTGTCCTATCCATGTACCTGTCAAACTGTTTCTTAAATGTTGGGACAGTCCCAGCCTCAACTACCTCCTCCAGCAGCTTGTTCCATACACCCAACACCCTTTGCGTGAAAAGTACCCACACCCCCCCCCCCCCCCCCCCCCATTGATGGAAGGAGAATGAATTAATTCAGAGTATAAGAAAATAACTGCAGATGCTGGTACAAATCGATTTATTCACAAAATGCTGGAGTAACTCAGCAGGTCAGGCAGCATCTCGGGAGAGAAGGAATGGGTGACGTTTCGGGTCGAGACCCTTCTTCAGACAATTCAGAGACCAGAGACCAAAGCACCAAAGAGAATAGATCTGATAGAGCAAATACCTCACTGTTCTCTGCTGGTGCATGTGGTAAGTCTCTAATGGCCAGCTGATAGTTAGAAAGTGGAACACCCAGAGGAAACCTACATGGTCACAGGGAGAATGTGCAAACTCCACAGAGATAGCGCCTGAGGTCAGGATTGAACCTGGGTCTCCAGCACTAGATTTTTAGATTTAGAGATACAGCGCGGAAATAGGCCCTTCGGCCCACCGGATCCGTGCCGCCCAGCGATCCCCGCACATTAACACTATCCTACACACACTAGGGACAATTTTTATATTTTCCCAGCCAACTAACCTACATACCTGTACGTCTTTGGAGTGTGGGAGGAAACCGAAGATCTCGGAGAAAACCCACGCAGGTCACGGGGAGAACGTACAAACTCCGTACAGACGGCGCCCGTAGTCAGGATCGAACCTGAGTCTCCGGCGCTGCATTCGCTGTAAGGCAGCAACTCTGCCAGCTGCGCCACCGTGCCGCCCTGCCCACCTGACTTTCATTTAAGTTTGTCAATGGAAAAAGTGGGGACATTATCACAAATTGATGGTATTTTGAATTTTGTACCAGTAGAAAATCATACTGGTGAATGCTTTGTGAGACCAATAAGAGTGTACAAATAGGCAGTCAGCCATGCGGCACGGTGGCGCAGCGTTAGAGTTGCTGCCTTACAGCGCCAGAGACCAAGGTTCGATCCTCACTACGGGTGCTGTCTGTATGGAGTTTTGTACGTTCTCCCCGTGACTGCGCGGGTTTTCTCCGGGTGCTCCGGTTTCCTCTCACACTCCAGAAACCTGCAGGTTTGCAGGTTATTTGGCTTCTGTAAATTGCCCCTAGTGTGTGCAGGATAGAACTAGCATATGTGAGATCACTGGTCAGAGTGGTAGAGTAACTCAGCAGGTCAGGCAGCATCTCAGGAGAGAAGGAATGGGCGACGTTTCGGGTCGAGACCCTTCTTCAGACTGAAGAATGGTCTCGACCCGAAACGTCATCCATTCCTTCTCTCCTGAGATGCTGCCTGACCTGCTGAGTTACTCCAGCATTTTGTGAATAAATACCTTCGATTTGTACCAGCATCTGCAGTTATTTTCTTACACTGGTCAGAGTGGAGTCGCTGGGCTGAAGGGGCTGTTTCCATGCTGTATCTCCAAAACTAAAGATAGCACCATGGCTCGGATGGTAACACTCTGTTTAGTGCCCAGTAACTGGGTTGTCATGGTGAATCACCCAGTTTCAAACCCTTTTGGTTCTATTGAATGTAACTAAGATTAAAAACTGCTTTCTCAGTTGTCAAGATTTTCAGAAAAAAACATACACACATATTGTCCTTCAAAGGAATTAATGTGTTGTAGTGTTTATTTATGGTTCAAATTGCAGATGTACTTCTCATTTTATTTTAATATTCAACAAAATGTATTAATTTTGGTAAGTTATGAAACCACGATCAAGCTCCTCTTCCGACTGTTGTGTTCCAACTGGATTGATGCTGGGACCCGTATTGTTTCTTACGTGCTTAATGAACTTGGATATAGAGTCATAGAATGATACAGTGCAGAAACAGGCCCTTCGGCCCAACTTGCCCACAATGGCCAACATGCCCCATCTACACTAGTCCCACCAGCCTGCATTTGGCCCATATCCCTCTAAACCTGTCCTACCCACGTACCTGTCCCGATGTTTCTTCATCGTTGCGATACTAACATTGGAGATAGAAGACGTGATTGGTGAGGGTGCAGATGACATTAAAATTGATGGTGTTGCTGTTAGTGCAGGTGGAAGCTTCAGGCCACAGAAATGGTAGCGTTCAAAATAAAACTTTTCACTACGAGGTGTAATAGTGAACCTAAACTGATACTAATCAGCTGGCAAATTGGAGGAGAAATGCTTAATGTAAATTAATCCTGATAAATGCAAAGGAATGTATTTTGGGAATTCTAATAATAGACAATAGACAATAGGTGCAGTGGGAGGCCATTCGGCCCTTCGAGCCAGCACCGCCATTCAATGTGATCATGGCTGATCATTTTCAATCAGTACCCCGTTCCTGCCTTCTCCCCATACCCCCTGACTCCGCTATCCTTAAGAGCTCGATCTAGCTCTCTCTTGATTGCCTCCACTGCCTTCTGAGGCAGAGAATTCCACAGATTCACAACTCTCTGACTGAAAAAGTTTTTCCTCATCTCAGTTCTAAATGGCCTACCCCTTATTCTTAAACTGTGGCCCCTGGTTCTGGACTCCCCCAACATTGGGAACATGTTTCCTGCCTCTAACGTGTCCAACCCCTTAATAATCTTATACGTTTCGATAAGATCCCCTCTCATCCTTCTAACCATCATGAATGGTTGAGCCCTTGGTTGTTGTTCATTCTTCGGGTTCGAAGATGACCATGACCATGAAGATGGCCCTTGGTAGTATTGAGGAACAAACGTTCCTTGGCATACAAGTCAATATGTCTGAAAGATAAAGTGCCGGAGGGTAAGGTAATGAAGAAACAAGTAGGATGCTTGTCTTTATTAGCTGGGGCATAGAATGTAAGAACATAGAACTAGTGTGAATAGGTGATCCATGGCTTGTGTAGACTTGATGGGCTGAAAGGCCTGTTTCCATGCTGTATCTTTCAACCCATCAAAATGGGCAACACTGGAATCACCATGGCTTGGTATGAGACAGACTAAGTGTTGGTCCATTGGATTAGTATAGATGTGTACGCTGGTTAGACATAGCACGCCAAAGGACTCTTTCTATGCTGTGTAACCCTGACTGAGGGTGGCACAGTGGTAGAGTTGCAGCGCCGGAGACCCGGGTTCAACCCTGACTGCGGGTGCTGTCTGTACGGAGTTTGTACGCTCTCCCCGTGACCGCATGGGTTTTCTCCGAGATCTTCGGTTTTCTTCCACACTCCAAAGATGTACAGGTTTGTAGGTTAAAGAGAGGAAGCAGCGAGAGAGCATGTTGCTAAACTCTCGTCGAAGAGAGGATGCCATAGTGAGGCCCACCGGAAATTGGAGGAACAGCACCTCATATTTCGCCTGGGCAGTTTGCAGCCCAGTGGTATGAACATCGACTTCTCCAACTTTAGATAGTTCCTCTGTTCCTCCCTTCCCCTCCTCCTTCCCAGATCTCCCTCTATCTTCCTGTTTCCACCTATATCCTTCCTTTGTCCCACCCCCCTGACATCAGTCTGAAGAAGGGTCTCGACCCAAAACGTCACCCATTCCTTCTCTCCCGAGATGCTGCCTGACCTGCTGAGTTACTCCAGCATTTTGTGAATAAACAGATTTGTAGGTTAATTGGCTTGGTGTACATATAAATTGTCCCTAGTGTGTGTAGGACATTGCTAATGTGCGGGGATCGCTGGTCGGTGCGGACTCGGTGGGCCGAAGGGCCTGTTTCCGTGCTGTATCTCCAAACTAAACAAAACTAGACTGTAAATTGCTAAACCAATATTGTACACCGTGCTTTTGTACAAATTATTACCCAGTGAATACAATCATTGAAATTAACTGCGATAATATTTTACTCTTGGGATATGGGTACTACTGATCATGCCAGCATTTATTGCTCATTCCTAGTTGTTCTTGGGAAGATGACAACGGAAGGGAAATCAAGTTATAAGTGGGGCAGGTAGAGCAACTGCCTCACACTGCCAGAGACCTGGGTTCAATCCTGACCCTGGCTGCTGTCTGTGTGGAGTTTGCATGCTCACCCTTGTGTGACTGCTTGGTTTTCCTCCAAATTCTCCGATTTCTTCCCACATCCAAAAGACGTGTGGGTTTGTAGATTAATTGGCCTCTGTAAATTGCCCCCTAGATTGTCGGGAATGGGACAACATAGAACTCCTGAGAACGGGCGATGGATGGTCAGCCTTGACTCGATGGGCCGAAGAGCCTGTTTCCATGCAGCATCTCTACATTGCACTCAACATAATTGTCAGAGGGATGAAGGGAAATCGGGTTTCTCCCAGATTCAACCTGTGACAGCAAAGAGTTGCAAAAATTCTTTCAGTTTTTCAAGGGCCAAATTCCTGCATAAATCGACTGCATCACTCCGCATGGTCTTCAGCTTTCAGATGCATGTTATCAGATGGCTTCACACTGAGAAGGTGCCATGTTTGATCAGCATCAGGAGTCAGCTGAGGCCAGGACGTTTTTAACCACGTTAACACACAATAGTGCTGAAATAGTGATTGTAGATAGAAGCGCGCAGACTGCCGATCGCTGGAGTCAGTGATTTCACTGCATTAGCTCAGGTTAAAGTTTAATGAGTGACTAAAGTAGGTTCCATTGCTATTTTATTCCGTAACGTCTGATATGGCAAGTGACGGATGGAGGTTCAGATGACGTATCCCCCTCCACAACACTGCCCCATTTGTACTGTTTGAGAATGGAGCTTCACTACCCAGTTTGCAGCGCAGAATTCACTGTTTATATTACCCAGGGCAACCGAAGGCAACTTAATCCACAGTATATTACACTGTAAAAGCAATGTGCGATTCATGAGGAGCCTCCTGTGAATCTATGTAATTATGTGATTGACCCAGAATCGCTAATTGAATAAAGGAGATGTTTTTCAGGTACAGGATTGCGTCTGTCATTAAGTTTAAAACAAGGACACCTGGTCCCTCCTTCAACAGACACAGAATGCTGGAGTAACTCAGCGGGATGGGCAGCATCTCTGAAGAGAAGGAATGGGTGACGTCTCGGGTCAAGACCCCTTCTTCAGACTGAGAGTCAGGGGAGAGGGAGACGAGAAATGGAAGGGTAAGGCGAGACATCAAAGGGGATGCGATCAAGGAAACAGTACAACAGATCAGGTAGATCCCTGTAGGAAAACAACTTTGCAGATGCTGGTACAAATCGGAGGTGTCACAAAAAGCTGGAGTAACTCAGCGGGTCAGGCAGCATCTCAGGAGAGGAAGGATATTCTTGCTATTGAGGCCGTGCAGTGTAGGTTTACTAGGTTAATTCCCGGAATGGCGGGACTGTCATATGTTGAAAGACTGGAGCGACTAGGCTTGTATACACTGGAATTTAGAAGGATGAGAGGAGATCTTATCGAAACGTATAAGATTATTAAGGGGTTGGACACGTTATAGGCAGGAAATATGTTCCCAATGTTGGGGGAGTCCAGAACAGTTGGGGGAGTCCAGAGCAAAACAGTCTCAGTTTAAGAATAAGGGCCATTTAGAACTGAGATGAGGAAAAACTTTTTCAGTCAGAGAGTTATGAATCTGTGGAATTCTCTGCCTCAGAAGGCAGTGGAGGCCAATTCTCTGAATGCATTCAAGAGAGAGCTAGATAGAGCTCTTAAGGATAGCGGAGTCAGGGGGTATGGGGAGAAGCAGGAACGGAGTACTGATTGAGAATGATCAGCCATGATCACATTGAATGGCGGTGCTGGCTCGAAGGGCCGAATGGCCTCCTCCTGCACCTATTGTCTATTGTCTATTGAGAGAAGGAATGGGTGACGTTTCGGGTCGAGACCCTTCTTCTCCTTGGATTCTGGATACAAAGAAGTGTGTGAAATGCGTAAGGCAATGAGTGCAGTGACCTGGGGAAGGTATTTCATGCCATTAGTGAGCTACTAAATCTCCAGCTACAAAGCCTTCGAGACCTTTCATCAGAAATACTGCCATGAAGCTGTCTAGACTTAATTTCTGCACTTGCTAATGATTGTTAAAACGTTAATGTGGATTTCCGCTTCTTGCAAGCTGCGATGAATTAGCAAATCCCGCTTATCTCCCTGGGAAAGTCTAAAGCTCGTGGGGAGCATGGGAATTCTGAAGCACCTCGTTGCAAAGCGGCAACGCTGATTTACTGCGAGCAGATTTGGGTGGAATTATCACAGGGCTGGTTCTGATTCCTTCCTTGCAACCATCTGTGTTCTGGGCTGCCAGTGGTGTTGCTTGTCGAAGTAGCACAAAGGATGTGGGCGGCACGGTAGCGCAGCGGTAGAGTTGCTGCTTTACAGCGAATGCAGTGCCGGAGACTCAGGTTCGATCCTGACTACGGGTGCTGCACTGTAAGGAGTTTGTACGTTCTCCCCGTGACCTGCGTGGGTTTTCTCCGAGATCTTCGGTTTCCTCCCACACTCCAAAGACGTACAGGTATGTAGGTTAATTGGCTGGGTAAATGTAAAAATTGTCCCTAGTGGGTGTAGGATAGTGTTAATGTACGGGGATCGCTGGGTGGCACGGACTTGGAGGGCCGAAAAGGCCTGTTTCCGGCTGTATATATATGATATGATATGATATGATGTGTCATTTGCACCAAATATCTGACTCCGACACCGGGCTGCTCTATGCTTGCCTGCAGCGCAAAGAAGGGTCTCGGCCCAAAACGCCACCCATTCCATTTCTCCGGAGACGCTGCCTGTCCCGCTGAGTCTGCAGTTCCTTCCTACAGAGCAGGGCAAAGCTCGTCTCGGTGATGGTTTCCATAACAAGCCCAATACCAGGACGAACCCTTCATCCTTTCAGTGGGATGTTACTAACACTGGGGACAGTGATGAGTGCAGGACTTGTAATATGACCATGTTTTATGCATGTGCGTATGGTTGATGTTCTTAACGATTACTATGGGAATGGTTGTTAGGTTTATGTTTATTAATGTCACCTGCACTGAGGTACAGTGAAGAGTCATAGAGTCATAAAGTCATATAGAGTGGAAACATGCCTTTCAGCCCAACTTCCCAGGCCAACCAACATGCCCCATCTACACTAGTCCCACCTGCCTACATTTGGCCCATATCCCTCTAAACCTATCCTATCCATGTACCTGTCTCAAAGGCCCCATAGCAGAAACGTCCACGACACTTGTACAAGTGATGGCTTCCACTGATTGTCGCCGGAAGCTTGCGCCCTTTTCAGGACGGACGATGACGGTGATGCAACATTTGAAACATGGATGATGGTCACGAAAGAAGAAGAAGATCTAAATGTTTCTTAAAGGTTGTCACAGTACCTGCCCAAACTACCTCCTCCGGCAGCTCGTTCCATGCACCCACCACCCTTTGTGTAAAACATTTGCCCCACAAGTTCCTCTTAAACCTTTCGCCCCTCGTCTCATATCTTTCCTCCTTCACCTTAGGTTTCACGTTGACGAGTTTTTTGCATGCTATCCAATCTGATTAGATAATTCTATACATAAATACAATCAAGCCAAACTGAATTACAATGGGTAGAGCAACAGGGAAGATAATGGTCTCTATCTTGAGTGCAATACTGAGAACTATATCCCTGCAGTTAACCTTGTAACTGGGGCACATAGAAAACTTAATTCAGGATGCGAGACCCTTCTTCAACAAGGGTGGTGCCTACTGACTGATCACAATTCAGGATTTCAGACGCAACTGAAAATTACAGGGCAAACAAACTTGCATGCAATCGACTAAATCATTTGTGAATGGGTGGAAGGTCTTCAAACCAAACTGCTAGTTTCCTGGTTGAGGCAGGACAGGAACGATAGATGAACATTCATGGAAATGCCAACCATTTGTCAGGACTGACTTCAACCAGACTGTCTGAAGAATGGTCTCGACCCGAAGCGTCACCCATTCCTTCTATCCAGAGTCTGAAGAATGGTCTCGACCCGAAGCGTCACCCATTCCTTCTATCCAGAGTCTGAAGAATGGTCTCGACCCGAAACGTCACCCATTCCTTCTATCCAGAGTCTGAAGAATGGTCTCGACCCGAAACGTCACCCATTCCTTTTATCCAAAGATAATGCTGCCTGTCCTGCTGATTAACTCCAGCATTTTGTGTCCATCTAGAATTTTTAAAAAGTTGATGAAACTCATTTGAGGGTGTTTTGTAATTTCATTTTGTTTTTAGTGGCCATGATTATTTTGAAATGTAAGAGTAAATGAGGCTTTGAAGCTTTAAAGTCACATTAACTAGACCAGGCAGAGAGCTGCATAGTTTCATTTCACTTGCATCTCCTGACATAGTGAAGGAGTCCTTGTCCACATCCTGCCAGACCTGTGCACATTCAAGCCTAGACTGACAAGTGGCAAGTAACAGATATTAAGTAAAGACAACATCCAACAAGGGAGTAGGAAGGAACTGCAGATGCTGGTTTACACCGAAGATAGACACAAAATGCAGGAGTAACTCAGCGGGACGGGCAGCATCTCTGGAGAAAAGGATGGAGCGACGTTTCAGGTTGAGACCTTCAACGAGGGTGATGCCTACTGACTGATCACATAAATACTGCAAAGGTAAGAGGCTGGATATTCTGTGGTAAGCAACTCACCCCCAATATTTCTCCACCCTCTACAAGGCATTTGCCATGTGGTCTGCTTTAAAACTTAGAGAGTGCGAGTGTGCTAGTGGGTGGGGATTGCTGGTCGGCACGGGCCCGGTGGGCCGAAGGGCCTGTTTCCGCACTGTATCTCTAAACAAAACTAAACTAAACTTGAAATGGGCTGAGGTCAGGTCTGAGTTTCACAGACTTCCAACATTAAATAATAATAAAGTCCCATTGATTTCTTGAAGTGAAATCTGGTTGCAAAACCTCAGCTGTAGTCAATACATGGTTTCTCTTATAAGTGACATAAATGGAACATAATCAGTTGTAGTTTTCTCCTCTTTGCGGGTATCCAACTGGGAGCAAGAAGTAATCTTTGAGCTCTATCTAACTCTCCCTTGAAAGCATCCAGAGAATTGGCCTCCACTGCCTTCTGAGGCAGAGAATTCCACAGCTTCACAACTCTCTGGGTGAAAAGGTTTTTCCTCAACTCCGTTTTAAATGGCCTACCCCTTATTCTTAAACTGTGGCCCCTGGTTCTGGACTCCTGGGTATGGGTGTGGAGCTGATGGACAGGGCGGCACGGTGGCGCAGCGGTAGAGTTGCTGCCTTACAGCGAATGCAGCGCCTGAGACTCAGGTTCGATCCTGACTACGGGTGCTGTCTGTACGGAGTCTGTACGTTCTCCCCGTGACCTGCGTGGGTTTTCTCCGAGATCTTCGGTTTCCCCCCACACTCCAAAGACGTACAGTTATGTAGGTTAATTGACTGGGTAAAATGTTTTTTTAAAAATTGTCCCTAGTGGGTGTAGGATAGTGTTAATGTGCGGGGATCGCTGGGCGGCACGGACTCGGTGGGCCGAAGGGCCTGTTTCCGCGCTGTATCTCTAAATCTAAATCTAAAATCTAAAACACGAAAGACCTCCTTCTGCGTCATTGGGAGCCAATAAATATGAAAGTTCCGATCCTAGGGAGGGACATGGAATATTCATCCAGATGGGTGTATAATGATGGGAGAAAGCATGTGTTGCTGGGAGAAAGCACCCATTACCCTTCTCGTCCATAGGAAACCCAGTTTCATGCTGCCTTCATCTTATACCATGCTTCTTGAGGCCTTGCCACCCCTCCCACTCTCAGCAAAATGACTCCACGTCCTTGGAAGATTGAGAAGATTTGGTACGTTGACGAATACTCTCGTAATATCCTAACGGGTGTACTGTAGAGAGCGTCTTGGCTGGTTGCATCACGGACTTGTTCAGTAAATCAAACGCCCAGGAATGAAGAAGACTGCAAAAAGTGGTGAACACTGCCCAGTCCAGCACACGTCACTCTTCAAGTGACAGCTCGACAACTTGGACATGGATCATCTCACCAAACCTGCACACATAAAAATCTAAATAACCCTTTTTGCGACCAGTACCCACACGAGCGAAACCTGCACGAGATAGCCCAGCTGTTGGCGGTTGTGCAGCGGAAAGCAGAAACAGAAACTTGCCCTGACCTCCCCGCCATCAAAGGGATCAACAGGAGAGATGTTGCCTCCAAAAAGCAGCCAGCTTCATCACACCAGAGACCCACACCACACTGGCCACATTCTCAAGTCCAGAAGCCTGAAAACTGGAATGTGCAGCTTTAGGAACAGCTTCTTCCCAACAACCTATTAAACATTCCCAACGTTCCCACACATATAACATTCCCAACTGGCCATTAAGATTTTTAGATTTTTTTAGAGATACAGCGCGGAAACAGGCCCTTCGGCCCACCGGGTCCGTGCCGCCCAACGATCCCCACACATTAACATTATCCTACACCCTAGGGACAATTTTTTTTAAACATTTGCCCAGCCAATTAACCTACATACCTGCACGTCTTTGGAGTGTGGGAGGAAACCGAAGATCTCGGAGAAAACCCACGCAGGTCACGGGGAGAACGTACAAACTCCGTACAGACGGCGCCCGTAAACACCACAACCTCCAACTAAGCTCTGAACTACATTCACTTGTTGCCATTGCTTTTGTCTTTTCATGCGTATGGGTTGTTTCTTATATACTGAACTTATTTTTTGTTGTTTATGATGGTGTTTATTGGGTACAACGTTTACATGTCTATTGTGCTGCAGCAAGTTAGAATTTCATTGTTCCGTTATGGGACATAGGACAATGAGGCACTCATGACTTTGTTGACTCTGAAATCAGTGTCTCCAGTCTCATTGATCCCTGCGAAATGCTGCATGATTCCTGGGAATGGGCTCATCACATTTTGAAGGCACTGGATTGGAACAGGCTCCCCAACATAGTTTCATTTTCCACGGATTAAACTCATTTAAATTTCCTCTCACAATGCACCATCATTTTTCCTTCTTGTTCCTACTTTCAAAACGCGTTTCTTTCCTAATTACATTCGTATGATTGATATGCGGGGAGGAAAACAAAAGCAACAGAAAATGTTGTAATTGCGCCAACATGTGAAAGGTAAAGACAAAATGTGTAGGAAGTCACTGTAGCTGTTGGTTTAAACCGAAGGTGGACACTAAATGCTGGAGTAACTCAGCGGGACAGGCAGCATCTCTGGAGGGAAGGAATGGGTGGCGTTTCGGGTCGAGACCCTTCTTCGGTCCTTGTGTCTATGTGAAAGGTGAGAAACGTTTGCACCATGGTTTGGAAGGAGACTCAAGAAAGGAACAGATCCCCAAAATTGGAATTAGTACAGATAGATACAATGTAGTTGGGCCAAAGGGGCAATAAAAATAAAAGCTCAAAGCTGCAGTGGCCCTGATACGTTATAAATAGTGTGCTATTTGTTAACGTTTTCAATGCTTCTGGAAGCAAAAAAAAGGATTGCTAAATCTCTGAGTAATGCGTGAGTCAACCCTGTTATTCAGGACATGAGCAACATTGAGGAGCGTTCCTTCAGGGCAATTCATCTGCCGAGTGGAAAGACAGGAACTGCACCTCATTTGCTGGACAGTTACTAATAGAATGGTAAGTTGCATCTTTCCAATGGAATGCACAATGTTCTTGTATGAATAACAAATGAACATTCTGAGCGGTGATCCAATATTCTGGTAATCCTCATAACATTTCATGTTTAAGTGACGTTGCTATGTTAACTTGGTGATGATGAATATGCCACTGATCACAATCATCATCACAGCCATTTATTACCTTATCCTGTTGATTCGATGGCCTGTGCAATGATGGGCCAATTCGATATATATTGGTCCTACAGAAGAGAATGGAGATTGTACAGAATATGTTTGTGCTTGGAGCCTTCGGAATCCTCGACCCAAGAAGGTTGTGAAATTTGGTCACAAAGTATGTTCAAGATTGATATTGATGGATTTGGGTATATTGGGGAAAGCAAGGGTTTGGAAAACAAGAGGGCGGTGAATCTGTGCAATTCTTTGCCACAGAAGGCCGTGGAGGTAAAGTAAGTGGATATTTTGAAGGCAGAGATAGATAGATTTTTGTAGGAAAATAACTGCAGATGCTGGTACAAATCGAAGGTATCACAAAAAGCTGGAGTAACTCAGCAGGTCAGGCAGCATCTAGGAGAGAGGGAATGGGTGACTTCTCGGGTTGAGACACTTCATCAGTCTGAAGAAGGGCCTCGACCCGAAACGTCACCCATTCCCTCTCTCCAAGATGCTGCCTGACCTAGATAGATTCTTGATTAGTATGGGTGTCAGAGGTTATGGGGATTAGCAGGGGAGATAGATGGGAGCGAGGGAGATAGATAGATAGTTAGGAGGGAGAGATAGATCAGCCACATTAAACGGTAGACTGGACATGATGGGCCGAATGGCCTAAACCTACTACTATCATGTATGATCTTATGATCTTATGAAATGGAGCAGTAATTTGCCTCTGAGCCAAAATATCTGCCTTGATCTTATTGAATGACGGAGCAGGTACAGGACTGGACAGGAAATGAATGGGAAATGGAGGCTTTCATCAAGAGTAAGACATTGGCAAGGGCCAGGTATCGGCAGTTGGGATCAAGTGTATCCCTGGAGGTGCTTCAGGAACTAAGGAGCAAGCTAAAATAGGAAATCAGAAGGGCTAGAAGTGGACAGGAGATAGTTCTGGCAGAATATTAAGGATAACCCCAAGAGATTTTATCAGTACATATATGGAAAATGGATTACTAGAGAGAGAATAGGACCACTCACGAATCACAGTGGTCAACTGAGTGCATGAACCGCTCAACTCCATGAACCACATGAGATGGGCAAGGTCCTCAATGAGTATTTCTCCTCTGTTTTTACCGAGGAGAAAGACAGGAGGACAGAGGAACTTGGGGCAGTCTTGAGAGCAGTCAGTATTATGGTGGAAGAGGTGCTGAAGGCTCTGACGTGCATGAAGGTAGACAAATGTCCCGGGCTGGATAAGATATATCCGAGGACACTGTGGGAAACTAAAGAGGAAATTGCGGGAGCTCTGGTTGAAATATATGAGTTGTCTTTAAAATACAGGAGAGGTGCCGGAAACAGGAGGGCAGCAAATGTTGTGCCTCTATTCAAGAAGGGCTGCTAGGAACAGGCTGGGCACTATCGGCCAGTGAGCTTAACATCTGTGGTTGAAAGTTACCAGAGAGGGTTCTGAGGGATAGGATATATGTGCATTTAGATGGACAGAATCAGCATGGTGTTGTTTGTGGGAGGTTATGCCTTACAAACCTGATTGAGTTTTTTGAAGATGAAACCAAAAAGGTTGATAACATAACATAACATAACATAACATAACAAAACTTTATTGTCACTCGGCACAATACCGAACGAAATTTCAGCAGTCACAGCGAAAAAAAGAAAAGAACACAGGACACCCGACCCCAACACAAACATGCATCACAGTGACTCCAAACACTGATGGAGGCAACAAAACTTCCCCTCTCCTCCCCCCGCACCCACGGACAGACAGCTCGACCCCTACCGAGGCAACCGACACGCACAGCCCCCGCAAGGGGATGGAAGGCCCACCGGCTGAGCCACCCCGGGCACTGAAACGTCCCGCGGCCGCACCGGGCGATGTTAAGTCCAGCGGCCGAGCCGCACCGGGCACTGAAACGTCCCGCAGCCGAGCCGCGCCGGCGATGTTAAGTCCAGCGGCCGAGCTGCACCGGGCACTGAAACGTCCCGCGGCCGCACCGGGCACTGAAACGTCCCGCAGCCGAGCCGCGCCGGCGATGTTAAGTCCAGCGGCCGAGCCGCGCCGGGCGATGGAAGGCCCCGCGGGCGAGCTGCGCCCCGGGGAAGAGACCTAATAAAAGAAAGGTTTCCCCCGCCCCACCCCCCACCCCCAACACACCCACCCCCCCCCCCCCCCACACATACACAGCCAAAAACAGAAACAAAAACCATCCCAACACCGACACAAACAGACTGCCAGAGAGCTGCAACCGTTAGGCGCAGCCAACTCCTCCCTGTGACGCCACCTTCAAGGAACCATGTACTTGTGCTCAGAGCGCTACTCCCTCTGCTCCACAGAACTGTAGATGTTGTATACGTGGACTTCAGCAAAGCATTCACCAAGGTTCCACGTGGCAGGCTGCTCTGGAAGATTAGATCACATGGGATCCAGGAAGAGATAGTTGAATGGATAGCAAATTGGCTTCATGGAAGGATGGTGGAAGGTGGCTTCGTGGACTGGAGGCCTGTGACTTGTGGTGTGTCTCAGGGTTCAGTGCTGGGCCCGTTACCATTTGTCATCTGTATCAATGAGTTAGCTGAAGACTTACATGGCAAGATTAGCAAGTTTGCTGATGATTGAAGATGAGTAGTGTGGCAGATAGTGAAGAGGGTTGTGAAAGATTGCAGCAGGATCTTGATCGATTGGCCAGGTGGGCTGAGGAATGGTTGATGGAATTTAATACAGAGTAATGTGAAGTGTTGCATTTAGGGAAGTCTAACATGGGCAGGACCTACACAGTGACTGAGAGGCCTCTGGGGTGTGTTGGAGAGCAAGGGATCTAGGAGTGCAGGTGCATAGTTTCTTGAAGGTGGGGTCACAAGCTCTTTGGTCTTCATCACTCATGGTTTTGAGGGTAGAATTTAGGAGGTCATGTTGCAGTTGCATCAGACATTGGTGGGGCCGTATTTAGAGTATTGCGTTCAGTTCTGGGCACCATGCTATAGGAAAGATGTTGTCAAGGGTACAGAGAAGATTTACGAATATGTTGCCAGGACTAGAGGGTGTGAGCTATAGGGAGAGGTTGGGTAGGCTGGGACTCTATTCCTTGGAGCACAGGAGGATGGGGGGGGAGTGATGTTAGAGAGGTGTATAAAATCTTGAGAGGAATAGATCGCTTAGTGGATAGACACAAATTGCTGGAGTAACTGAGCGGGACAGGCAGCATCTCTGGAGAGAAGGAATGGGTGACGTTTCTAGCCGAGACCCTTCGTCAGACACAAGAATAATAGAACACACAAAGACAGTATGTAGGCGTTGGCATGTTTCTGGCGCCAACTTATATCCTTTAGGTTTCAAAGTTCTTCAAAATGTAGAGGCTTATCGTGGCTTTAAAGGCCCGTTGCCCTGGCGACACCACTGGGCTCGTGACGTAGGGGTTGGTCTGGCCAGGCCATGCTGTCGATGTCCTCTGCCACTAGAGTGGTAGGGTTCTGGGGAGCGCTGCGGAGCAGAGGGAGTAGCGCTCTGAGCACAAGTACATGGTTCCTTGAAGGTGGCGTCACAGATAGATGGGGTGGTCAAAGAGGCTTTTGGCACATTGGTCTTCATCTGTCAGAGTACAGTGTAGTAGTTGAGAGGTCAAGTTGCAGTTATATAAAACGCTGGCAAGGCCGCATTTGGAGTATTATGTTTAGTTCTGGGCACTGCGTTCTGGGAAAGATGTTGTCTTGGTGGCTGGGTGCTGCTGCAGGCTCGTCTGACCTCTGTGGGGACTCACGCGGTGCCTGATCCATGCTGCAGGGCCTCTAGCGGCCCACTCCACGGGCACACGAACTCGACAACGCATCTCCACCAGACACCACTCCACCTACATGCACCAGAGCAGCACCTAGAGTCGACCACAGACCCCCAAGGGTGCAGGAGGTGAGCCCACAGCCCACTCACCTCCACTGAAAAACTAAACCACAAGCCTGGTCTACCAGGAGAAGGAAATTACGATTTATTCAGGAGCTATTTACTGGAGGGAGCCTGCAGTATATCCTGAGAAAATCCAATTATGTGTCTCCAAAATCATTGATGCAGGCCCAGAGAGAATAAATATTTAAGAACATGAATAAGCTCAGGTGGAAGGGGAAGGAAATGCCTTCATCACCACTGAGTTCAGTGTAAACAGGAAGAATACACTCGACACTCTGTGCTTGGCCTTGTCGAAGGCCTGGAGCCAGGAAATCATCAGGAACTGGACTGATTTAAGGTCGTATTTTGTAAACACTTTAGACAAAAGCTTTCGCTTTCTAAGGACGTGAGGTAGAAATAATGTGAGGCTACCTAAAGCCTAATTAATCTGACTAAACAGTAGGCGTGGTCTTACAGCGGGTTGATTTCATCTGGTACACCCACCAAGCATGAAGAAGCAGTCAATTTAGTTTTAATGCTGCACCACCATGCTGGAAAATTGCACAAAGTACTTCTTGCATTGACAGAATAGCAAACTATTGCAGATGCCATGAAAACCATCTTAACTGAATTTCAAAATGTTTTTTTGCTATTGATCTATTCATTCAGGACTTCAAGAAACCGGAAATGACCAGGAAAGTTCTCTCAGTGAAAACTCTTCCCCAGCAATAATCTGGAAAAGTAATTTTAATCATTCCTCCTTCACAGGGTGGCACAGCGGTAGAGTTGTTGTCCTGCAGCACCAGAGACCCCGGGTTCCATCCTGACTACAGGTGCTGTCTGTACGAAGTTTGCACGTTCTCCCTGCGACCGCGAGGGTTTTCTCCGGGTGCTCCGGTTTCCTCCCACACTCCAAAGATATACAAGTTTGGCTTCGGTAAAATTGCCCCGAGTGTGTTGGATAGAACAAGTGTTCAGGTGATCGCTGGTGGGTCCGGACACGGTGGGCCGAAGGGGCTATTTCCGCTATTGTATCTCTAAGGCCTAAAGTGTAAAAGACTTTCCAACTAACAGAGCCAATCTAGTAGCTTGAGGATTACTAGGTTAATTCCCGGAATGGCGGGACTGTTGCATGTTGAAAGACTGGAGTGACTAGGCTTGTATACACTGGAATTTAGAAGGATGAGAGGGGATCTTATCGAAACATGTAAGATTATTAAGGGGTTGGACACGTTAGAGGCAGGAAACATGTTCCCAATGTTGGGGGTGTCCAGAACCAGGGGCCACAGTTTAAGAATAAGGGGTAGGCCATTTAGAACGGAGATGAGGAAAAACGTTTTCAGTCAGAGAGTTGTAAATCTGTGGAATTCTCTGCCTCAGAAGGCGGTGGAGGCCAATTCTCTGAATGCATTCAAGAGAGAGCTAGATAGAGCTCTTAAGGATAGCGGAGTCAGGGGGTATGGGGAGAAGGCAGGAACCGGGTACTGATTGAGAATGATCAGCCATGATCACATTGAATGGTGGTGCTGGCTCGAAGGGCCGAATGGCCTACTCCTGCACCTATTGTCTATTGTCTTTTGTCAATCAGCATTTTAAGGACTTTCTTCATCCAGGCAGTTCGCAAGTGTAATATCTGTGCTGTTGGTGGCTTTGCAAGAGATCATGAAGATTGGCATTTCATATTAATGTTTACCCACCTGCTTTTTTACAGCAAGGGTCCACACCCAAATTCAGCTCAGTTTATGATCAGCAGCATTCACTGTGGGCACGATGGCTGATGTTGCTAGAATTGACGTGAGCAGTGTGATTCCCTGGTAAACAGGGAGGACCAAGGCGACAGGTTTCTACAGTTTGGGAAACAGAATACGTGCCAGGAATGACACTGTTGACGAGTTTTTGCTTCTCAGTCGCAACCTGTCTGCAATGGAGGCTCAGCACTCCACTCCTCCTGAGATGAATGATAGCTTGAATAAACACCAGTGTCCAAAAAGAAGCAAAGCAGTTCAGTGTAATATCACCGCTGGTCACATTGTAATTTCGTTTAGCGTCACGGCATGGGAACAGGTCCTCCAAGGCCACAACGACCATTGATCACCCATCCACAGTTCTGTGTTACCCCACTTTCCCCACACATTAGGGGTAATTTATGGAGGCCAATTAACCTACAAACCCATTTGTTTTTCCGGGGATTTGGGAGGAAACCGGAGCGCTCAGAGGAAACCCATGCAGTCACAGGGAGAATGTGCAAACTCCACACGGACAGTACGTGAGGTCAGGGTCGAACCCTGGTCTCTGGCGCTGTGAGGCAGCGGCTCTACCTGCTGCACCACCATGCCGGAAAATTGATGTCTGGAAAAGGGAAGTGGTTGACAAGAGTGTGGATGAATCGGTACGTTATCGCCTCAGTAGCGTAAATGTTAGCTCCATAGCCAAAACGATGCCCACACCACACAGTCTGGCACAGAGAGTTTTATTGTCATGTGTTCCAGATAGAACACTGAGATTTTTACTTGCAGCAGCACAACAGAATATGTAAATATAGTACACTGGAAACAATATGATAAACGAAAAAATGGGTGCATGCGTATATATATATATATATATATAGAAATGTGTGTGTGTGTGTGTGTGTGTGTGTGTGTGTGTGTGTGTGTGTGTGTGTGTGTGTGTGTGTGTGTGTGTGTGTGTGTGTGTGCTTGTATGTGGATATGTGTAGATATATATGGGTGTTTCCGTAAATACAGCACTCAGTAGTAAAACTGAAGGTCTCCAAACCTCCAGGTTATTTTCCTGTTTTTTTATGTAACATTCCCATTGTTTCATATCCTGTATTTTAAGTAGGATAGATCATGGTGTATAGCCAAAATAATGAGAGGAAGCAAAAATAAATACATCTGTTTTTACAAAGACAAATATCAGATATGTCGCTGTGTTTTCTTCCCTTTTTTCGTGACATTTTTCAAGATCATAGGTAGGCCCAATTTAATCCTGTGGTATTTCATTATGATTTAATAACTTTCAAATTTGGCCACCCATGTCACAGGTCGGTACCCTTATTTAAGGAAACACCATATGTTTGTGTGTGTGTGTGTGTGTGTGTGTGTGTGTGTGTTTGTGTGTGTGTGTGTGTGTGTGTGTGTGTGTGTGTGTGTGTGTGTGTGTGTGTATATATAAACATAGCACAAAAAGTAAGGAAATTTGTGTTTGGTAGATTATTTATTTGTTGTAACAATGCTTCTTGGCAATAAATCTTATACCGTTGGAAAGCCTGTTTATTTCCCTTTTAAATGGTGCCACATTTGTAAGGAACATGCATTTGTGGGATGAGCAGCAGAGCTGAGTATATGGGTTGCGCCCATGAAAAATTTGCCAAATCTTCTCTGCCGATGCCAAACAGCTTATTCTGCTGTTGCTATTGACTCTTGTTTTGAGCTTCTGGTACCCCCAGGTGCTGACAATCAGGTGCCTGATTGGCACCTGATTGGCAGCATCTGTGAGCATGGGCCCTGCTACAGTGGTCAGTAGGTGTCTGCTCCAAGAATCGGCATGCCACGTTTGACTGATCTGGATAGGGCCCGTGCGATAGGGCAACTTCAAGCTGGTGTTCCGCAAAACCAAGTTGTGGCATTATTTGGAGTGAGCCCTAGTACCATCTCCAAAGTGAAGGCCAAGTTCCATATAACGGGGATGTCAGAGACAGGCCGCGAAGTGGGCGTCCCAAGAAGACGACACCCGAAGAAGACCGTTTCCTCACCCTGTCAGCACTTAGGAACCGTAGGCTGTCTTCTACAGATTTGCAGTCAAGGTTTGCAGGACGATATGGCCGACGGCTCTCTGCCCAGACAATTCGGAACAGATTGCACGCAGCCGATCTCCGGTCTCATAGGACTGCCAGGAGGCCTGCCATGACTGCCCTTCACCATCAGGCCCGTTTGCGCTGGTGTCGGCAACACGTGCACTGGAACCTGAACATGTGGAGGAACGTTATGTTCAGCGATGAGTCCAGATTCTGCCTACGGCAGTTGGATCATAGGGTCAAAGTGTGGAGAAGACGCAGAGAACGCTATGCTGATTGCTGCACCGATAGAGTAACATCTTTTGGTGGAGGCAGTGTGATGGTGTGGGGCGGCATCTCCCTCACTGGAAAAACAAGGCTTGTCATCATTGGAGGCAATCTCAATGCAGAGAGATATCGAGATGAGATTCTGCAACCAGTGGCAATCCCATATCTCCACAGTCTGGGACCGAACTCTATCCTCCAAGATGACAATGCTCGCCCCCACAGAGCAGGGTTTCTCAGAGACTACCTCCAGAATTTGGGAGTGGAGAGGATGGAATGGCCTGCCAGCAGTCCTGACCTCAACCCCATTGAACACTTGTGGGATCAGCTTGGGCGTGCTGTTCGTGCCAGAGTGACCAACACAACCACGTTGGCTGACTTGCGACAAATGCTGGTTGAAGAATGGGATGCCATCCCACAACAGTGTGTGACCAGGCTGGTGACCAGCATGAGGAGGAGGTGCCAGGCTGTTGTGGCTGTGTATGGTTCTTCCACACGCTACTGAGGCTCCTGTTTATTAAATGAATAAATTGTTAAATTGCCAATATGTCTTGTTTCTTCAGACTTCAATCATCCAATCCACCAAACAACACCGAACAAGAGTCAATGGCAGAATAAGCTGTTTGGCATTGGCAGAGAAGATTTGGCAGATTTTTCATGGGAACAACCCACATACTCAGCTCTGCTGCTCATCCCACAAATGCATGTTCCTTACAAATGTGGCACCATTTAAAAGGGAAATAAACAGGCTTTCCAACGGTATAAGATTTATTGCCAAGAAGCATTGTTACAACAAAGAAATAATCTACCAAACACAAATTTCCTTACTTTTTGTGCTATGTTTATATATATATATACATACAAATATATGTAGTGTAAGAAAATAACTGCAGATGCTGGTATAAATCAAAGGTATTTATTTCACAAAATGCTGGAGTAACTCAGCGGGTCAGGCAGCATCTCAGGCGAGAAGGAATGGGTGACAGTTCGGGTCGAGACCCTTCTTCAGACTGATATATGTATATATATATATGTGTGTGTGTGTGTGTGTGTGTATAAATATGTGTATAAAGATATATATATACACATATATAACACACACACATACAAACACACACATATATATATATATATATACATACATATATATACATGCAGGCACACATACGTATTAATAAAAAACAAAACAAACAATAACATCTCCAATCTATTTTTGGCAGCCCCAAAGGACTGAAATTGAATTCCAGACATTGATCAGGGCTCTAAATGACCGGTTCCCATAATGATATATTATAATGTGTTCAAGGTCTTCCAAACTTGAGTGGGAATGGGGTGGTAATGAGAAAGCAAAGAAGGAGTAACTAAGGGAATAAAGAACATTTTTACACATTGAGATTTTCTAATCTGGAATTCATTGCCTAAAACAAAATGGCAGGTTCAATAATAATATACAAAATGAGATTCCACTTATTGGAGAAATCATGGTTCAATGGTGCTTTATTTGCCACACGTGCAACTGCACCTTGGAATCTTTTTGCATGTTTACACACACAGGTGCCGCCATGTTTTGCCGCCATGTTTTGCCGCCATTTCCACAAGCCCAAAGCCCAGTCTGCAGCAGGGATAAGGGGAAATAGGTGAGCAGCTGAATGGAATCTTTCACAGACCTGGCACGGACAGGATGAGCTGAACAGCAGGCATCTGTGCTGAATCCGCCTACAATTCCACGATTATCTAATAGTGTAGGTACAGAATGCACCTGATGGGCCAACTGGCTTTTTTTCTGCGCTGGAATAGCTCTCACTGTTAATGTGAAATAATCAGTATCCGAAGTGTGGAACTAATAGAATCGCCAGCAAGGTGCCATAAGATCCAAGCTTTAGACAGCTGAGCTCATCAAAATACAAAGAGCATGTCAATAGGAGTTACAGGTATGTTTGGATTAAAATTTGAACCAAGCGTGTTATCTAAATAATGACAAAATATGTTCCGAATGGCAAGTGTAATTAGCTATGTGTCACTGTGATTAATATATTTGAAGAATTCAAGACTTGAAGACATCAAATGCGTAATAAATCTTTCATCTTGGCACGGTTTACACGTTATACATTGGGCGTTGGACTTTGTTGCCACATTTTACTATCTAATAATAATAATAATAATAATAATAATAATATTCATTTATTGTCATTGCAACGAGTACAACGAAATTAAAAAATAGCCAATCCTGACGGTGCGTAAAACCATATATGCAATAAATGCAAAAACAAATAAATACAATTATATTGAGCACAAAAGTTTTAACAGCACGGTAGCGCAGCGGTAGAGTTGCTGCTTTACAGCGAATGCAGCGCCGGAGACTCGGGTTCGATCCTGACTACGGGTGCTGCACTGTAAGGAGTTTGTACGTTCTCCCCGTGACCTGCGTGGGTTTACTCCGAGATCTTCGGTTTCCTCCCACACTCCAAAGACGTACAGGTATGTAGGTTAATTGGCTGGGTAAATGTAAAAATTGTCCCTAGTGGGTGTAGGATAGTGTTAATGTACGGGGATCACTGGGCGGCACGGACTTGGAGGGCCGAAAAGGCCTGTTTCCGGCTGTATGTATATGATGATATGATGATGAGTGTTGCCTCGTGCAGAAAGTAGTGTTCAGTTCTCGTATGGCCCTGGGGTAAAAACTGTTCTTAAGTCTGTTTGTTCGGGATTTGATCGACCTGAAACGTCGACCAGAGGGCAGATGAACAAACAGACGGTGGCCGGGGTGGGATGGATCTTTTATTATTTTGCCTGCTCTACTGAGGCAGCGTAGGCTGAACAGGTGCTCCAGGGAGGACAGTGAGCAGCCGATGATCTTCTGGGCCGTCGTGATAACCCTCTGAAGGGCCTTCCTGTCCTTTTCTGAGCAGCTGGCATACCATGTGGTTATACAGTATGCCAGCACACTCTCGATGGAGCAGCGATAGAAGGACATCATGAGCTTCTCCTGCGGGTGGCGCGGTCCAGTCCAGTCGCCGTCGTGGTAGCTCTGCGGGAACTGTGCGTTTTAAACTGGTATGTTTACTTTAAAATTATCCCTAAGTGCTCTAGCGTGTGCTAGCACTTAGCATTAACCAATGTACGACCGGGAAACGCTCGTAAAATTAAACTCGAGCGCTACAGGAGCACTATTAAACAGAAATCTACTCACCGATATACCGGTAGAGATCATCAAAGGAGCGCACCGCGGCAGCAGCAGTGGGAGCGCAGGTCAGTGGGAAAGTCGGAAAAACCACCGAGGGAAGCAAGGGGGGGTTCGGAACAGGCTGAGAACCCAAGCCTTACGTCCACCTCTGCCCAGCATACTTCTGGCCAACGTCCAGTCCCTGGAGAACAAGCTGGATGACCTGAGGGCAAGGATCAGATTCCAGAGGGACATAAAGAACTGTAACATCCTTTGTCTGACTGAAACATGGCTGACCCCGCTGGTGCCTGACCAGGTGATCTGCCCATCCGAGTCCTTCACTGTTTTCCGGGCGGACAGAACGAAAGAATCTGGGAAATCCAAGGGCGGAGGAGTCTGCTTCTTGACCAATAATAACTGGTGTAATCCTGGGAATATTAAGACGCTTTCTCGTTCCTGCTCGCCGGACCTGGAACATCTAACTATCCTATGCCGACCATTCTACCTACCCCGGGAGTTCAGCTCGGTGATCATCACAGCCGTCTATATCCCACCGCATGCGGACACCGACGTGGCACTGTCCACCCTACACGATGTGTTGTGTCAACACCAAAACAAGAACCCTGATGCGGCTGTGCTGGTGGCTGGAGACTTCAATAGGGGAAATCTCAAAAAGGTCATGCCCAACTTCTACCAACACATCACGTGTGTCACCAGGGGGGAAAGAACTTTGGACCACTGCTACACGCCGTTCAGGAAAGGCTACAAGGCCGTTTCTCTCCCTCCTTTTGGGAAATCTGACCACGCTGCCATTTTCCTGCTGCCGGAGTACAAACAACGGATAGTACGGGAAGCGACAGTGACGAGGGATGTAAAGCGGTGGGCTGACCATTCAGAGGCCATGCTGCAAGATGCACTGAGCGAAGTCGACTGGAACATGTTCCAAGCAAGTTCCAGAGACGTAAATGAGTTTGCGGAAGCGGTTATGGACTTCATTGCCACATTAGCCGATACCATCATCCCCACGGTAAGGGTCAGTATCTTCCCTAACCAAAAACCCTGGGTGGACAGGTCTATTCGCGTGGCCTTGAATGCTCGCACCGCTGCTTACAACTCCGGCCTGGCATCCGGCAACATGGACGACTACAAGGGAGAGTCCTACCGACTGCGAAGGGCAGTGAAGGATGCAAAAAAGAGGTACCGGGACAAGATGGAGTCACAGATGGAGCAGCAGGACACCAGGCGCCTTTGGCAGGGGCTACGGACTATAACTAGCTACAGGTCCAGCACCCCCTCAACCGGAAGTGCCGGCTCCTCCTTAGCTGATGACCTGAACTCTTTTTACGCACGGTTTGAGACGGGTAACACCACCAGCTCGCCGTCTAAAAACAGCACCGAAGGGGCGCTGGCTAGCGAGGCTGGAGGGGGATCCACCGCCGGGGATGTGCACACATTCTCGGTGTCCGAGCATGAGGTGAGGTGGGCTCTGACGCGTGTGAACACGAGGAAAGCTGGAGGCCCAGATGGTATATCTGGGCGAGTACTAAAGTCTTGTGCTACTCAGCTTGCTCCAGTGCTCACCACAATATTCAACCTCTCCTTGGCAAAGTCCGTGGTCCCTGCATGCTTCAAAAGATCCATCATTGTACCGGTGCCAAAGAATGCCTCTCCAGCGTGTTTAAATGACTACCGACCGGTGGCCCTCACCTCGGTTGTCATGAAATGCTTGGAGAGGCTAGTCAAGAAGCACATCTGCGCCCTCCTTCCTCGCAACATGGACCCACTACAGTTCGCATACCGTCCGAACAGGTCCACGGATGATGCGGTCTCCCAGGTTCTACACACCGCTCTCTCTCATCTGGACAGCCAGGGGGGCTATGTGAGGATGCTGTTCATTGACTTTAGTTCAGCATTCAACACAATAGTCCCCAGCAGACTGGTTGAGAAGCTGCTGGAACTGGGGCTTAGCACCCCTCTGTGTGCCTGGGTCCTGGACTTTCTCACTGCCAGGCCCCAAGTGGTCAGGATGGGGGAACACACATCTAGCTCCCTCATCCTGAACATAGGATCCCCCCAGGGCTGCGTCCTTAGCCCCCTACTGTACTCCCTGTACACACATGACTGTAGGGCCAGGTTCAGCTCAAACTCCATCATCAAGTTTGCTGATGACACTGTGGTGGTGGGCCGGATCTTCAACAACGATGAGAAGGCCTACCGGGAGGACGTGGCTGATCTGGCACTCTGGTGTCAGGACAATAGCCTCCTCTTGAATGTCACTAAAACAAAGGAGCTGATTGTGGACTTCAGAAGGGCTAAACATCCAAGGACGTACACGCCACTGGAGATAAATGGGTCTATTGTGGATAGGGTGAGCAATTTCAAATACTTGGGAGTTCGCATCGCAGAGGATCTGACGTGGGCAACGCACATTGCCGCACTGGTGGGTAAGGCTAAGCAGCGCCTTTACCACCTTAGACAACTGAGGAAATTCAGAGTGTCGCTGAGGATCCTTCATTGCTTCTACTCTGGGGCTGTAGAGAGCATCCTGTCCGGCAACATTACAGTCTGGTTTGGGAACAGCTCTGCCCAGGACAGGATGGCCCTGCAGAGAGTAGTGCGTTCGGCAGAACGCACCATGGGAACTACACTCGTCCCCCTGCAGGACCTATACATCAGGAGGTGCAGATCCAGAGCAAGCAAGATCATGAGGGACCCCTGCCACCCCAGTAACGGACTGTTCCAGATGCTACGGTCAGGCAAACGCCTCCGCTGTCACGCTGTGAAAACGGAGAGGATGAGACGGAGCTTCTTCCCACAGGCCATCAGGACTGTCAACTTTGATAACCCCAGAGACTAAATTTTTGTCGACACTTTTTGTGCTATGTTTAGTAACTTATTAACTTTATTTATATGCTGTAACTGTAATTATTTTTGTGCACAACCCGCAGGCATTGCCACTTTCATTTCACTGCACATCGAGTATGTGTATGTGACAAATAAATTTGACTTGACTTGACTTGACTTGAGGTTGGTCTTCCTGAGGATCCTCAGGAAGTGGAGTCTCTGCTGTGCCTTCTTCACTGTGGTGATGGTGTTGGTAGACCAGGTAAGATCCTCTGCGATGTGCGTACCCAGGAACCTGAAAGCGGGTACCCTTTCCACACAGACCCCATTGATGTAGAGTGGGTCGTGTTCTGCACTGGTTTTCCTGAAGTCTATTATAAGATCCTTTGTTTTGGAGGAGTTCAGGACAAGATTGTTCACTGAACACCATGCTGCCAGCCTTTGGATTTCATCCCTGTAGGCTGTCTCATCTCCTCCTGAGATGAGTCCAACCACAGTCGTGTCATCCGCGAACTTGATGATGGTGTTGGTGGGATGGGTGGGGGCGCAGTCGTGAGTGTAGAGGGAGTAAAGGATGGTGCTCAGTGTAATGGTGGAGGAGAGGTGAGGGCCTATTTTGACGGTCTGGGGGCGGTTGGTCAGGAAGTCCTTGATCCATCTGCAACTTAAGATCATATTGAATAAGTAAAAATATTTTAAGCAAATATAAGCAGCAAATGATAGGGAGGCAACACATCCGACTGCAAGAGTACAAATTAAAATTAATGCGGATGCATAAGAATAACCAATCTGTAAGATGTCTATGGATGCTATTAATAAAAAAATAGGAACCAAACAGTTTGGTATAAACTATTTTTAACAGTGTTTTTCACCTCCTCGCTTATTTCTCAATAGTTAAGGACATGAGGAAAGATGAAAAGGAAAAATAAATTATACTTCTGCTTTATCCAATAACATCTCCAAGCAGTCTAGAGTCAGAGGATAAAGACATTCTTGCCATAGAGGGAGTACAGAGAAGGTTCACCAGATTGATTCCTGGGATGGCAGGACTTTCATATGAAGAAAGACTGGATAGACTCGGCTTGTACTCGCTGGAATTTAGAAGATTGAGGGGGGATCTTATAGAAACTTACAAAATTCTTAAGGGGTTGGACAGGCTAGATGCAGGAAGATTGTTCCCGATGTTGGGGAAGTCCAGAACAAGGGGTCACAGTTTAAGGATAAGGGGGAAGTCTTTTAGGACCGAGATGAGAAAGTTTTTTTTCACACAGAGTGGTGAATCTGTGGAATTCTCTGCCACAGAAGGTAGTTGAGGCCAGTTCATTGGCTATATTTAAGAGGGAGTTAGATGTGGCCCTTGTGGCTAAAGGGATCAGGGGGTATGGAGAGAAGGCAGGTACGGGATACTGAGTTGGATGATCAGCCATGATCATATTGAATGGCGGTGCAGGCTCGAAGGGCCGAATGACCTACACCTGCACCTATTTTCTATGTTTCTATGTTTCTATGCTTGATGTGAATTTGTTGTTATTAAGGAAAGCAAAAACAGCAACTCATTTTCCAACGTCAGAGCATTTTTGGTAACGTTGCAGGAGAACGGAAGATTGAGGACATGAGGAAGTTCCCAATTTTCCTGTAGTTATTACAAAGGATATAGATAGAACAGCACAGAAACACGTCCCTTGGCCCACAGCGTCCATGTTGAGCACAACGTCATGTTAGACGCATCTCCTCTGCCTCCACATGATCTACGCCCCTTCATTCCCTGCATATCCGTGTGCCTATCTAAAAGCCTCTTAAATGCCACTATTTTATCTGCCTCCACCACCATCCCTGATAGCACTCGCTGGAGTTTAGAAGAACGAGGGGGGGGGGACCTCATTGAAACGTACAGAATAGTGAGAGGCTTGGATAGAATGGATGTGGAGAGGATGTTTCCACTAGAGGGAGAGTCTAGAACTAGAGGTCATAGCCTGAGAATTAAAGGACGTTCTTTTAGGAAGGAGATGATGAGAAATTTCTTTAGTCAGAGGGTGGTGAATCGGTGGAATTCTTTGCCACAGAAGGCTGTGGAGGCCAAGTCAGTGGATATATTTAAGGCAGAGATAGATAGATTCTTGATTTGTACAGGTGTCAGAGGTTATGGGGAGAAGGCAGGAGAATGGGGTTCGGAGGGAGAGATAAATCAGCCATGATTGAATGGCGGAGTAGACTTGATGGGCCGAATGGCCTAATTCTACTCCTATTCCTCATGACCTTATGACCTAAATGATGTGTGCCTACTCTAAAGTTATCAAAGTGGCCTTGGTATCTCGATGAAGGAGATGGAGAAGGGGACGGAGCAGCTTTGTCAACCAGGAGTTCAGCCAAAGGCAGTGGGGACGAGAACTGTGACAGGAGTGGAAATTGTGAAGCCCGGATACAAAGTTCACAAAACATTCAATGACCTGATAAGTGCAGTCAGGCCCTTGAAACACATCACTTCTTATTAACTTTGAAGTTGGGCAACATCGGCACCTAATCTCTAATTGCGCTTGACAAAGTGGTCGAGAGCCGACCTTTAGCGACCACCCCACTGTGCTGTTAGTTAAGGGAGTTCCAGGATTTCCAGCAGCCAGCAGTCCTTAAGTGCTACAGCTCACTAGCTGCACCATTAAACTTGCCCAATGTGTTACATCCAAATAATTCACCGAGCCACACGGCACATGCCGAACATTCACAGGTTAACCTCATCCTCACACACTTAGCGGCTGCTGTTCTTCACACGGCCACATCCTTGAATTTGCAGACGGCATTACACCCACTCAATGGAGCAGCCTGAGGCAAGCACCTCTCTTGTAGGACAAGGTGAATCCCAGTGGGATTAGACATTGCTGAAAGACATCCCCCGCCCGGAGGAAGCAATGCTGCCAGGCAGTGCAACTCCCAGTGCTGAGGCGGAGACACCCAGAAGAGCTGAAGCAGGAGAAAATGACAATGCACACCCATATTTCTGTTTGGAGCATGGAAGCAGAGAGAGAGTATGTTGCAGCGGAATAGTGGTCAGGTTAACGGCCAGTAACATTGAATACTTCTTCTTCTTCTTGCGTTTGAGGCAGCAGAAGTTATGTGATGCCCTCCGGGCGCTGTAGACAAGAGTGGCGATCCCGCGGGTGTGGCTCTCGGTGCAGGCGGCCATGTTATAGCCAGGGGTCTTCACTGTCACTTTTGTGAGTCTCTTGGAGCAGGATTGCAGTGACTGTGAGGGTCTGTAGCAGGTGTTCAATGATGGTGGTCTTTGTCTTGGTGAGGCCTTCCGCGTTCAGCTGTGGCAGGGTGATGCGGGTTGGCGCCAAGCTGCAGCGACTGAGGTTGCATTTGGGCTGCAAGCTGTCGTTGTTTGCTCGTTGTTATTTCTGCTATTTCTGCTATTTCTGCTTCTGCTGTCTCTGTTTGTTGTCGTTCGCCTGACCGAGGGTTCATCACGAAGAGGTCGACAACATGAGCCCCGCATTGAATACTGATCTGGCGACATGGTCCAACCAACACAACCATGACCCTCGGCTACACAACCTCATGCAAATGGACGAGACCCCCTGGGTTGGGATTGAGGCAAATATATGCGCTGATAAAAGTTTTTTAGTTTTCGTTTGGTTTTAGAAATACAGTGCGGAAATCATCATATCATCATATATATACAGCCGGAAACAGGCCTTTTCGGCCCTCCAAGTCCGTGCCGCCCAGCGATCCCCGTACATTAACACTATCCTACACCCACTAGGGACAATTTTTACATTTACCCAGCCAATTAACCTACATACCTGTACATCTTTGGAGTGTGGGAGGAAACGGAAGATCTTGGAGAAAACGCACGCAGGTCACGGGGAGAACGTACAAACTCCTTACAGTGCAGCACCCGTAGTCAGGATCGAACCCGGGTCTCCGGCGCTGCATTCGCTGTAAAGCAGCAATTCTACCGCTGCGCTACCGTGCCACATGGCACAGCGTTTGGGATTCTACCAAGTAGTCCAGGAGAGTTGCTGCCTCCTGGACTCTCCTGGAGGCAGCAAGGAGCATTACTTACATGTGCTCTCTGTTCTTTATCTGCATTTGGCATTTCATGCTCATATAGATTGACAGCATGTTTAAGCCTGAAAATTAAAAAACTGCAGCTGTTAGAGATCTGAAATACGCCACGGTGGCACAGCAGTCGAGTTGCCGCTGTACAGCACCAGAGACCCGGGTTCCATCCTGACTAAGGCTGCTTGTCTATACGGAGTTTGTACGTTCTCCCCATGACCTGCATGGGTTTTCTCCGGGTGCTCCGGTTTCCTCCCACACTCCAAAGATGTACAGGTCTGTGTGTTAATTGGTTTGGTGTAATTGTAAATTGCCCCTAGTGTGTGTAAGATGGTGTCAGTGTGTGGGGATCGCTGGTCGGCACGGACTCGGTGGGCCGAAGGGCCTGTTTCCACCCTATATCTCTAAACTAAACTAAAAGTGCTGGAAATGCTCAGCAGCTCGGGGTGTACCTGTGGAACGAGGAACAAGAGTTAATGATTCAGAATGAAGATCTTTCTTCAGAACTGGGAGGGAGAGAAAACAAACTGGTTTTAACAGCCCCCAATAATCAAGGAACTCTTTATAACTGCTTCCACCACAATGGTGGCATCTGCTATTTCCTCCCCCACCCTCTCTGCTACTTAAAACAAACTTGTTTTCTCTCATAGGTAGACACAAAAGTAACTCAGCGGGTCAGGCCGCATCTCTGGATGACGAAAGGGTGACGTTTCGGGTCGAGACCCTTCTTCAGACTGATGTCATGGGAGTGGGCGGGACAAAGATAGAATGTAGTCGGAGACAGGAAGACTAGTGGGAGAACTGGTAAGGGGGAGGGGATGGAGTGAGAGGGAAAGCAGGCACTATCTGAAGTTAGAGAAGTCAATGTTCATATCGCCGGGGTGTAAACTACCCAAGCAAAATATGAGATGCTGTTCCTCCAATTTGCGCTGGGCCTCACTCTGACAATGGAGGAGGCCCAGGACAGAAAGGTCAGATTGGGAATGGGAGGGGGGGGGGGGCTGAATTGCTGAGCCACCGGTAGATCAGGTAGGTTATGATGGGCTGAGCGGAGGTGTTCATCGAAGCGATCGCGAGCTTACGCTTGGTCTCGCCGATATAGAGAAGTTACTCTATTTTTCTCTCAATGTTTTCTCTCGTTCCCAGTTCTGACAAATGTTCTGCACTCTGAAATGTAAGCTCAGTTTCTCTTCCTCCTGATGCTGTCTAATCATTCGTGTTTCCTACGTTATGTTTTTATTACACGTTTGAGATGACCAGCAATGAATAAAAATTGTAAGTGTTCAGGCCAGGGGTGAGATTAGATTGGCTTCAGTTTAGATTAGAGATACAGTGAGGAAACAGGCCCTTCGGCCCACCGAGCCCACGCCGACCAGCGATCATTAGTTATATCCGACAGACTACAGTGGTCAATTAACCTACAAACCTGCACGTCTTTGGAATGTGGGAGGAAACGGGATCATCCAGAGGAAACCCACATGGTCACCGGAGAAGGCACATACAGCACCCGTAGTCAGGATCAAACTCACGTCTCTGGCGCTGTAAAAAAGCAACTCTACTGCTGTGCCACTCAGAATGGGTTTTAAGTTTGTACTCAAGTAGATTTAAACTCAATTGTACTGGAATAAGCGTTTGCATCGGTAATAGTGACTGTAAAATTCACTGGATTATTGATACAAATAAACTAGCTGGGTTACTGATGTCCTTCAGAGTAAAATGTCTGCCATTCTTACCCATTTGATCTACATATGGTTCCAGACCCAGAATGTAGTTGTATTTGAAACGGCCTTTCTTGCCATTCTGACCCTCGGGCTATCTTTGATCGGACTTTACTGGCTTTATCTTTACTTTGCACAAAACGATGTTCCCTTATCATGTATCTACACCAGATGGCTCGATTGTAATTATCTATTGTCTTTCTGCTGGCTGGAGGCAGGTAACATGTTCCCAATATTGGGGGAGTCCAGGGGCCACAGTTTAAGAATAAGGGGTAGGCCATTTAGAACAGAGATGAGGAAAAACCTTTTTCATTCAGAGTTGTAAATCTGTGGAATTCTCTGCTTCAAAAGGCACTGAATGCATTCAAGAGAGAAATAGATAGAGCTCTTAAGGATAGCAGAGTCAGGGGGTATGGGGAGAAGGCAGGAACGGGGTACTGATTGAGAATGATCAGCCATGATCAATGATCAGCCATGATTTTGTTGTAGTACACAACAAAAGCTTTTCACTGTGCCTCGGTGGCAACTAAACTAAATTGATCTTCTGTTCATGCATTCATTGGAAATGGACAATAGATGTTTTCACTGACGAACCCATGTCGACACGAAACGTCACTTATTCCTTTCCTCCAGAGATGCTGCCTGACCCCATTGAGTTGGGGGTCCAGCTTTTTGTGTCTATCTTCGGTTTAAACTCGGTTTATCTACAGTTCCTTCCTACACATTTATATCTAAGTACATGACTCCGACAGAGGGTTACATGCAGTAACTAGTTGAGAGGAACCATATTTATAATTAGTCTTAGAAACATAGAAAATAGGTGCAGGAGGAGGCTAACTGGCCCTTCGAGCCAGCACCACCATTCAATGTGATCATGGCTGACCATCCACAATCAGTAACCCGTGCCTGCCTTCTCCCCGTATCCCTTGATTCGGCTAGTCCCCAGAGCTCTATCTAACTCTCTTTTAAATTCATCCGGTGAATTGGTCGCCACTGCCTTCTGTGGCAGAGAATTCCACAAATTCACAACTCTCTGGGCAATTTTTTTTTCTTCTCATCTCAATAGACAATAGACAATAGACAATAGACAATAGACAATAGACAATAGACAATATGTGCAGGAGTAGGCCATTCGGCCCTTCGAGCCAGCACCACCATTCAATGTGATTATGGCTGATCATTCTCAATCAGTACCCTGTTCCTGCCTTATCCCCATACCCCCTGACTCCGCTATCCTTAAGAGCTCTATCTAGCTCTCTCTTGAAAGGATTCAGTGAACTGGCCTCCACTGCCTTCTGAAGCAGAGAATTCCACAGATTTACAACTCTCTGACTGAAAAGGTTTTTCCTCATCTCTGTTCTAAATGGCCTACCCCTTATTCTTAAACTGTGGCCCCTGGTTCTGGACTCCCCCAACATTGGGAACACGTTAGCTGCCTCTAACGTGTCCAATCCCTTAATAATCTTATATGTTTCAATAAGATCCCCTCTCATTCTTCTAAATTCCAGTGTATACAAGCCTAGTTGCTCCAGTCTTTCAACATACGACAGTCCCGCCATTCCGTGAATTAACCTAGTAAACCTACGCTGCACGCCCTCAATAGCAAGAATATCCTTCCTCAAATTTGGAGGTCAAAACTGCACACAGTACTCCAGGTGCGGTCTCATTAGGGCCCTGTACAACTGCAGAAGGGCCTCTTTGCACCTATACTCAACTCCTCTTGTTATGAAGGCCAACATTCCATTGGCTTTCATCACTGCCTGCTGTACCTGCATGCTTCCTTTCAGTGACTGATGCACTAGGACACCCAGATCTCGTTGTTCGTCCCCTTTTCCTAACTTGTTTAAAGTTTGTCTCAGTTTAAACTAACCTTCCCTTTATTCTTAGACTGTGGCCCCTGGTTCTGGACTCCCCCAACCATTAGGAACATTTTTCCTGCATCTAGCTTGTCCAGTCCTTTTATAATTTTATACGTTTCTATAAGATCCCCTCTCATCCTTCTAAACTCCAGTGAATACAAACCCAGTCCATCCAATCTTTCCTCATATGACAGTCCCACCATCCCGGGGATTAACCCCGTGAACCCATGCTGCACTGCCTCAATAGTAAGGATGTCCTTCCTCAAATTAAGAGACCAAAACTGCACATAATAATCCAGATGTGGTCTCACCAGGGCCCTATACAACTGCAGAAGGACCTCTTAGCTCCTATACTCAAATTCCTTTCATCATGAAGGCCAACATGACATTAGCTTTCTTCACTGCCTGCTGTACCTGCATGTTTACTATCAGTGACTGGTGTACAAGGCCACACAGGTCTCGTTGCACTTCCCTTTTTCCTAATCTGACACCATTGAGATAATAATCTGCCTCCTTGTTTTTGCCGCCAAAGTGGATAACCTCACATTTATCTAGATTATACTGCATCTGCCACGCATCTGCCCACTCACTCAACCTGTCCAAGCACGTCTTGCAAACATGTTGGTTTGAAGTTAGCCCACGTTAAAGGAAATGGAAGCAAACTTGCTTTCGTTACTGAAGATAAGATGACGGATGAGCAAAAACCGAATAATGAGCGGCAAGAGAGAGTGAGAAGAAATGTCGGTCCACCTAGATTGTGAGCATTAAACTGGAGGAGGTAGCAGGCTTGAAGTGGGATAACAAATTAAAACTAAAACAGACTTTCATACAGAAGTTATTGCTGCAGTTTGGCAGTTTGTTTAACTCATTTAAAAAAGAATTAGGTGGATGGTAGTTTTGTGAATGATTGTTACTTAAATAGTTCACTAGAGAACAGAATATCCTTGGTGGCAATGAGCCATTCGAGATTATCCTCTTGGAGATTTCCCACTGGCCGGATGCCTTCTCCCTTGGGACATTAACTGGCTTGTAAACCTAATGAGAGAAAGGAACATTTTCCAATGGCCACAAGTGCTTTTTGGTTTGTTCCGTATGTTGTTTCATACTGCTTTGATACCCATCAATAACTTGTGCCCGGAGCATTCTTGTGCAATGGGCGTTTACAAAGTCGCTCAGCGCTTGTAGAAGAAACCAACCCTGGAATGTTGTCAAGAGGAAACTGGAAGTGTTCTGATGGTTGACACATCATGACAGCCCTTGCTCCACATGCAACTGCAAGAAGGATGTGGTTTTCGAGTGGTGAATAGGTAGCACAGTGGAATTACATGAGCCATCTGTGGGGAAGGTGAGTCAGCCGTGAGCTGGCAGTGTCCGACTTCAGTTTAAGTAGCAAATTATTTGTAAACATTCTGAGTTTTGCCAGAGTCAAGGTTGAAAGAGATGAACAAATGCCATTTTATATTAAAGTGCGTTTGTAATCTAGAAAAGCCATTGTTAGTTTAGTTTGGTTTAGAGATCCAGCACGGAAACAGGCCATTCGGCCGCCCTGCATGCACCAGGGACAATTTACATTTATACCAAGCCAATTGACGTCTTTGGAGTGTGGGAAGAAACCGAAGATGTCAGAGAAAGCCCATGTGGTCATGGGAAGAACGTACAAACTCCGTACAGACAAGCACCCATAATAGACAATGGACAATAGACGATAGGTGCAGGAGGAGGCCATTCGGCCCTTCGAGCCAGCACCGCCATTCAATGTGATCGTGGCTGATCATTCTCAATCAGTACCCTGTTCCTGCCTTCTCCCCATACCCCCCTGACTCCGCTATCCTTAAGAGCTCTATCTAGCTCTTAAGCCCGTAGTCGCGATCGAACCCATGTCTCTGGAGCTGCAAGGCAGCAATTCTTCCATTGCACAACCATTACTTTACTACCGGCTCATATAAAGAGCTCGTGCTGAGAGCCAAGCGTGTCTTATGCTGTCACATGAGTCATGCCATCGTAAACGTAGCGTAAACTAAGTAGAACATTGTGGATGTTAAAGTCCAGTTTCTTTATGAGGAGAGCCAGTGTTATATGTGAGGGTGGGACAAACTGTCTTTAGTTCCAGTATTAATCCTACAACCAGCCTGCATTACTCAGATGTGTTGTTACAACCCACACATTACTGGACTTCTGTGTGTGCCTTGGCCATGTACCAAGGTGGCCTGATATAACCCGGGCTGCGGTTTGCCGACAAAAATGTTCAATAACCCTTTATTAGCACAACTTTATTCAATTTTGCAATTTACGACACATGGCATCAATCACCAGGTGTGAGCTGTGGAAAAGGAATGGCAGTCTCGTGCATGCGTCGAGAGTTCTGTTCCTATTACTGCTGAGGAGCACTGAGCACAAGTACCAAGGCAATCCCTCCAGTTCCATTTGTTCGGTTTAGTTTATGGTCACGTGTTCCGAGGTACAGTGAAAAGATTTTGTTGCGTGCTAACCAGTCAGCAGTAAGACAATACATGATTACAATTGATCCATTTACAGTGTATAGATACATGATAAGGGAATAACGTTTAGTGCAAGGTAAAGCCAGCAAAGTCCGGTCAAGGAAAGACCGAGGGTCACCAATGAGGTAGATAGTAGTCCAGCACTGCTCTCTGGTTGTGGTAGGATGATTCGTTTGCCTGATGACAGCTGGGAAGAAACTGTTCCTGAATCTGGAGGTGTGCGTTTTCACACTTCTGTACCTTTTGACTGATGGGGGAGGGGAGAAGAGGGAATGGCCAGGGTGCGACTCATCCTTGATTATGCTGCTGGCCTTGCCGAGGCAGCGTGAGGTATAAATGGAGTCAATAGAAGCGAGACACAAAATGCTGGAGTAACTCAGTGGGACAGGCAGCATCTCTGGAGCGAAGGAACGGGCGACGTTTCGGGTCGAGACCCTTCTTCAATAAAAGGGAGGTTGGTTTCCGTGATGGTCTGGGCTGCGTCCACAATTCACTGCAATTTCTTGCGATCTTGGATGGAGCTGTTCCCAAACCAAGCGGTGGTGCATCCTGATAGAATACTTTCTGTGGCGCATCCGTAGAAGTTGGTGAGAGTTGTAGGGAAAGCCACATGGTGCTTTCTTTTGGACGAGACTTTTAATCAAGACTGCATCTGAAATATCTCTACAAGATCTCAAGAAACATTGCAGAAAAAAAGAGCAGGGAGGTTTCCTCACAGCCTTACCAATACCTGACCCTGAATCTGAACCAGTCTGAAGAAAGGTCTCGACCCGAAACGTCACCCTTTCCTTCTCTCCACCGATGCGGCCTATCCCACCGAGTTACTCCAGCATTTTGAGTCAACATTCAGTGTAAACCAACAACTGCAGTTCCTTCCTGCACACATGACCCTGAATCAATATCCTAACAATTGACAAGACGCTATCATGTTAAGGAAGCTTGCAACGTGCAAAAAGGCTTTATTTTTTTAAAAAAAGACTACACTTCAAATGAGATTCATCAACTGCAAGTAGTATAAGAAAATAACTGCAGATGCTGGTACAAATCGAAGAAGGGTCTCGACCCGAAACGTCACCCATTCCTTCTCTCCTGAGATGCTACCTGACCTGCTGAGTTACTCCAGCATTTTGTGAATAAATACCTTCGATTCATCAACTGCAAAGTGAGTTTGAACATTTATAGAAGGACGAGGAGTATATCATACAAGTGCAATTATTTATTTCTTATCTGAAATGTTAAAAGTGCAAGCCTTGCAGCAACACATCAATTCTTACACCTAATCTTGCGGTAAATTCTACATCGCTGAGTGAGGAGATGAGTAAATTTGTAAATGAACTTGCCTTTTCTGCAGCAGTGAATCTGCTGCGAGATTCAAACCACATGCTACTGTTTCCTTCATCTGCTCCCCCTGCACAGGTCAGGGTGTGTTTGCCTGGTGATGGACTGGTTACTTGTCCAAGTCATTAATTGTGTGTGTGTTAGCTTCATGATGCAATTTGGCTTGTTATGTCTGGCATCCTTGGCTGGAGGTGGAAGACGAAACCAGACCCTCATTCTACCCTTGCTCAGCTTGAGTTCCATTGTCCCACCAATACACGTATCATAGGAGTCACCATTCCTGAATGGTCTAATTCTACTCCATCTAATGAAATGAAGCCCAGTCCATCATTCTGCAGCTTGGCAAATACTCTTCAAGATTCTAGTTAATCATATCTTCAGTCACCCCAATGTTGACATACCCAAACACCGCACTGACGGCACCCACAATCAGGATTGAACCCGGCTCTCTGTCACTGTATAAGAAAATAACTGCAGATGCTGGTACAAATTGATTTATTCACAAAATGCTGGAGTAACTCAGCAGGTCAGGCAGCATCTCGGGAGAGAAGGAATGGGTGACGTTTCGTGTCGAGACCCTTCTTCAGACTGATGTCGGGGGTGGGACAAAGGAAGGATATAGGTGGAGACAGGAAGATAGAGGGAGATCTGGGAAGGAGGAGGGGAAGGGAGGGACAGAGGAGCTATCTGAAGTTGGAGAAGTCGACGTTCATACCACCAGGCCGCAAACTGCCCAGGCGAAATATGAGGTGCTGCTCCTCCAATTTCCGGCGGGCCTCACTATGGCACTGGAGGAGGCCCATGACAGAGAGGTCAGACTGGGAATGGGAGGGGGAGTTAAAGTGCTGGGCCACCGGGAGATCAGTTGCGTTTTTAGAGCTGGAAACCACGAGGCAGAAGATGGAGGCGCAGGCAAGTCCCAAGGAAGCAGAGTTTAGAGCTGGAAACCACGAGGCAGAATTGTTTCTGTCACTGTAAGGCAGCAACTCTTACCCCTGCGCCACTCTGCCGCCTGAATAAGATTGTTTTTGGAAAGTCATCTTGCCAGCATGTTGTGGCCATTATTACCCTCTCACTGAGATGAGGATTTTCAAAATTGGACTTTAGATTGTAGACTTTTACTTGTAGACTAAATTGTAGATTGTAGACTAAAGTCTCAATAAACTTGACTATTGACTATTGAGACTTTAGCAATACAACAGAAACAGGCTCTTTGGCCCTACCGAGCCTGCGCCAATCAACGATCGCCCCATGCACTCACACGACCCTACACACCAGGGACAAGTTACAATTTTACCAAAGCCAATTAATCTACAAACCTGCTCGTCTTTGGAGTGCCGGAGGAAACCGGAGCAACCGGAGAGAGTCCACGTAGCCACAGGTAGAGCGTACAAACGCCGTACAGACTGCATCCATGGTCAGGATCAAACCCGTGTCTCTGGCGCTGTGAGGCAGCAACTCTACCGTTGCACCACTGTGCCACCCATAAAGAATCTTGTTTGGAAAGTCATCGTGCCATGCTGTGGCCAACGCCCTTCTTAGATTTATAGAGTTAAACTGTGTGGAAATAGGTCCTTCAGCCAAATTCCTCCAAGCCAACCGAGATGCCATCCTACACTATTCTCATTTGCCTATATTTGGCACATTTCCTCCCAAAACTTTCCTATCTATGTAGCTGTCCAAATGTATTTTAAACGTTGTAATTGTACCTTCTCAGCCATCTCCTCTGGCAGCTCGTTCCATATAATCACCCTCAAATACCCTTTAAATATTTCCTATCTATCTTAAACCTAAGCCCACTAGTTTTAGATCTCACTACCCTGGGAAAAAGACTCTGTCTATCTACCCTATCTATATCCCCCATAATTTTATTAACCTTAATCTTACCTTTCAGCTTCCTTCACTCCACAGAAAACACTCAGCCTATATAATCTTATAAGTGGAGGCCAATTCTCTGGATGCTTTCAAGAGAGAGTTAGATAGAGCTCTTAATGATAGTGGAGTCAGGGGGTATGGGGAGGGGGCAGGAATGGGGTACTGATTGTGAATGATCAGCCATGTTCACATTGAATGGCGGTGCTGGCTCGAAGGGCCGAATGGCCTCCTCCTGCACCTATTGTCTATTGTCTATTGTCTAGAATGCACAGCCATTCCCGTTCCACTTTCCCAATTGACCTAGACCCTGTTGTAATCATATAGTTCAGACCAGTTTAGTTTATTGTCACGTGTACCGAGGTACAGTGAGAAGCTTTTGTTACGTGCTATCCCTGACATATGAGATGTCCATGACACATTTCACACACAACCTTCTTAAATGTCCACGAACAATTTTGATGCCATCTGCAGACGTTCCGATCATGCCACCTAGAATCTCTTCTAGATCATTAATGTGTGACAAAAAAAACAAGGAATTCAGAACTGATCTCTGTGGCATTCCATTGGTCTAATCTAAAAAGCAGCCCTCCACTACTACCCACTGCCTCCAATTTGACGACATTGAAAAAATCATCCACGCATTCATTTCCTCCCGCCTAGACTACTGCAACTCCCTCTACACTGGGATCAGCCAATCATCCCTGTCCCGCCTGCAATTGGTCCAAAACGCCACAGCGAGACTCCTGACGGGTTCCCGTGAAAGGGACCACATCAACCCGATTCTGGCCTCTCTCCACCGGCTCCCAGTACGGTACAGAATCAACTTCAAGCTCCTCCTATTCACATACAAAGCCCTAAACGGGCTTGTCCCCCCTATATCAAAAATCTTCTAACCCACCACTCTATCTCCAGGTCCCTCAGGTCGGCCGACTTGGGGCTACTCACTATCCCGCGGTCTAGGCTTAAGCTGAGGGGTGACCGCGCTTTTGCGGTTGCAGCTCCTAGACTGTGGAACAGCATCCCTCTCCCCATCAGAACTGCCCCCTCCATCGACTCCTTTAAGTCCAGGCTCAAAACCTATTTCTACTCCCTAGCGTTTGAGGCTCATTGAGGAGGCGCTGTGAACTGTTTATGTATGTGCTGTTATGTTTGTGTGCCATTGTATGTTCGTTCTTCGTACCTGAACTGATGTACAGCACTTAGGTCAAGGTGGGTTGTTTTTAAATGTGCTATACAAATAAAATTGACTTGACTTGACTTGACCAAGCCAATTTTGTATCCAGTTTGTCATCTCACCCTGGATCCCATGTATTTCCACCTTCTGGACCAGCCTACCAATAGGAACCTTGTCGAAGGCCTTGCTGCACCACAGTCTCAGCATCTCACCCCAATGTTCAACCCTACTCTTCTCACTTTCAGAATCAGTTGGCCAAACGCCTCCTTGTCACCTCCCAAGTTCCTCCCTTTACAAATTGCAACCTATCCAAAATTCCTTTGCAGGCACAATAGCGGCACGGGCGGCACGGTAGCGCAGCGGTAGAGTTGCTGCTTTACAGCGAATGCAGCGCCGGAGACGCAGGTTCGATCCTGACTACGGGTGCTGCACTGTAAGGAGTTTGTACGTTCTCCCCGTGACCTGCGTGGGTTTTCTCCGAGATCTTCGGTTTCCTCCCACACTCCAAAGACGTACAGGTATGTAGGTTAATTGGCTGGGTAAATGTAAAAAATTGTCCCTAGTGGGTGTAGGATAGTGTTAATGTGCGGGGATCGCTGGGCGGCACGGACTTGGTGGGCCGAAAAAGGCCTGTTTCCGGCTGTATATATATGATATGACGATATGATATAATAACACGTTGCCAAATAACAAGTCGCCCTTGTTTGCCTCTCCACTGTCCAAGTTAATCAATGAACACAAACATCAGGATATGCAAATACAGATTCAGGTTCAGGCAAGAAAAGCTTTTGCAGCTGATATCATTTCCTAATGAGCGCTGAGTGAGTCAAACACAGTCAGTCTAGAGGAGGTGTGAAGCCAACATCCTCTGGGAACTGTTGTGTATCTGCCTAAGTGTTCCCCTGAGGACTACGTGCATGAAAGAGTGTTTATGTTGAGACATTGCTGTACGTGAAAGTGCTGTCAGTTAAGAGCTGACTGAAGAAGGGTCTCGACACGAAACGTCACCCGTTCCTTCTGTCCAGAGATGCTGCCTGTCCCGCTGAGTTACTCCAGCACTTTGTGCCTATCTGGTTTCAATGAAGGGTGTCCTGCTGTTTGCCACACATAATTAAAAAAAAAAAAATCCTTTTCAAACAGCAAAACTGAAGAGCCAAGGAACCACAGGGGTTAAGATTGGTTGAGGCTGATCTTTTGGCACCGTGTACAAACCGTGCACAGCTTGAACCTGGAACGATAGCTTGGCATCAGGTCAGATTAATATAATATGGGTATTTATTTCACAAAATGCCGGAGTAACTCAGCAGGTCAGGCAGCATCTCAGGAGAGAAGGAATGTGTGACCCTTTCGGGTCGAGACCCTTCTTCAGACTGATATAATATGGGTGGTTTTGCGAACATTTGCTGCTTCTCTCCAGACAACTCACCCATTTGAAATGAATGAATTTCAGGTCATTTCCTTCACCGGCATCATTATAGACAATAGGCAATAGGCGCAGGAGTAGGCCATTCAGCCCTTCGAGCCTGTACGCACCGCCATTCAATGTGATCATGACTGATCATTCTCAATCAGTACCCCGTTCCTGCCTTCTCCCCATACCCCCTGACTCCGCTATCCTTAAGAGCTCTATCTAGCTCTCTCATTTTGGGGGTAAGTGCTAGGAATGGTGTTGCAACAGTGATGGCTGGGATGATCAGGATGGTGTGGTACCAGATCCCTCCAGCTACTACCCCCAGCTCCACAGGTACATTTCTGCCATGGATCTTTTTGTAAACTGCCATTTTGATGGCTGTCTATTTTTTTCCCTGATTTCCCTGATCATTTGTTGGGCAATTTCACTGATTTCATTGATTTCACTGAGCATTTGTCACAAGGACCCTTACATATGGTTCAGACATCTGTCAGAGGCAATGAAAAAGAGCATCCGATTCAGTTTTGAAGTTGGACATTGGGTGCCGGCTACAGAAATGGGTCATATTTACAGACAAAAGCTCATCCAAAAACCAAACTCTGTCAACGGCATACGTTCAAATATAAGGTAAACACAAAATGCTGGAGTAACTCAGCGGGTCAGGCAGCATCTCCGGAGAGAAGAAATGGGTGACGTTTTGGGTCGAGACCCTTCTTGGGACTGAAGAAGAGTCTCGACCTGAAACGTCACCCATTCCTTCTCTCCCGAGATGCTGCCTGACCCGCTGAGTTACTCCAGCATTTTGTGTCTACCTTCGATTTAAACCAGCATCTGCAGTTCTTTCCTACACGTTCAGATATAATACCTCTTTTGCTAATACTTCGTCATTATGAGGGTGTGGCTTGGTCACGGCCTGGGCCAGAACAATCAGAAGGCAATCTACTCATCAAGAGCAGGGAAGAAAATAAACGACGGAACGGACTGCCGGTAAATGGAGACTACTTTTGTAATAAGTGGATGACTGCTTCATGTGCATTGGGATTGAGGTCCATGTACGGCATGGTATTCATCTGGTCACATGTGTCTAATCTAAAAAGCAACCCTCCACGACCACCCACTGCCTCCTACATCCAATGAATGTTGGCCTTCATAACAAGAGGAGTTGAGTATAGGAGCAAAGAGGTCCTTCTGCAGCTGTACAGGGCCCTAGTGAGACCGCACCTGGAGTACTGTGTGCAGTTTTGGTCTCCAAATTTGAGGAAGGATATTCTTGCTATTGAGGGCGTGCAGCGTAGGTTTACTAGGTTAATTCCCGGAATGGCGGGACTTTCATATGTTGAAAGACTGGAGCGACTAGGCTTGTATACACTGGAATTTAGAAGGATGAGAGGAGATCTTATCGAAACATACAAGATTATTAAGGGGTTGGACACGTTAGAGGCAGGAAACATGTTCCCAATGTTGGGGGAAGTCCAGAACAAGGGGCCACAGTTTAAGAATAAGGGGTAGGTCATTTAGAACTGAGATGAGGAAAAAATTTTTCAGTCAGAGAGTTGTGAATCTGTGGAATTCTCTGCCTCAGAAGGCAGCGGAGGCCAATTCTATGAATGCATTCAAGAGAGAGCTGGATAGAGCTCTTAAGGATAGCGGAGTCAGGGGGTATGGGGAGAAGGCAGGAACGGGGTACTGATTGAGAATGATCAGCCATGATCACATTGAATGGCGGTGCTGGCTCGAAGGGCCGAATGGCCTCCTCCTGCACCTATTGTCTATTGTCTATTGTCTATTGTCTATTGTCTACCAACAAGCTAATTTTGTATCCAGTTTATCCCACGTACTCCCACCTTCTGAACCGGCCTACCAAGAGGAACCTTGTCGAAGTCCTTGCTGAAATCCATCCATCCATTCATTCATTCATTCATTCATTCATTCATTCATTCATTCATTCATTCATTCATTCATTCATTCATCCTAACAACACCCACTGCCTCTTAAATCATTTTGGTCACCTCATCACTTCTGATCCGAATCAGAATCTGAATCAGAATTACCTTTTATTGTCATCCAGAAAAACAAGTCTTTTGGACGAGATTTCGTCACCCACAGTCCAACAATAAGAGCAATAAAAATAAGCAATATCACACACAATCACAAACCAACACAAAAAAAAAAAAAGAAACATCCATCACAGTGAGTCTCCTCCAGTCACCTCCTCACTGTGATGGAAGGCCAGAATGTATTTTCTCTTCCCCTGCCGTCTTCTCCCGCGGTCAGGCTGTTGAAGTTGCCACGTTCCAGGATTCCCTTGCCTTCACTCTTGGCCTGATGTTAGGAAAGTCTGGTGAGCTCTCTGCCCTGAAGCTGAGTTTTAAATCATACCACAGTCTCAGCATCTCACCCCAGTGTTTAACCCCGCTTTAAATGCTGAACAGTCACATTTTATGGACCAAACGCGGGCAGGTGCAACTAGTGTAACTGGGACATGTTGGCCGGTGAGGGCAAGTTGGGCCGAAGTGCCTGTTCCCACGCTGCATCACTCTATAACAGTCCATTTACCCAATCATCCCATTGTCACAGAGAGAGCATGGAACCAGACCGTACCACCCAACAAGTCCACACCAACCATCAAACACTTATTTACATGAATCATACAATATTCCCATTTGATTCACATCCCCCAGATTTTACCACCCACATACACACTAGGGGGAATTTACAGTGGCCAATTAACCTAGCAACATACATGTCTTCGGGATGTGGGAGAAAAATGGAGTGTCTGGATGAAACCCCGGCGATCACTGGAAGAAAATGCAAAATGTGCGCAGATAGCGGTGGAGGTCGGAATTGAACCTGGTTCGTTGTTATTGTGGGGCAGCAGCTCATCTATTGTGCCCCACATCCAACCTGCACACAGCCTGTATAACCTGCTGCAAAGAGAAATCATTTGGCATTGCTTAAGGAACTTCAAGGAGTTATTTTAATTTAGTTCAGTTTAGAGATACAGCGCGGAAACAGGCCCTTTGGCCCACCGATTCCACACCGACCAACGATCCCCGCACACTAACACTATCTTACACACACCAGGGGACAATTTACACATATACCAAGCCAATTAACCTACAAACCTGTACGTCTTTGGAGTGTGGGAGGAAACTGAAGATCTCGGAGAAAACCCATGCAGGTCACGGGGAGAACGTACAAACTCAGTACAGACGGCGCCCGTAGTCGGGATCGAACCCGGGAGTCCGGCGCTGCCAACACAGTAAGGCAGCAACTCTACCGCTGCGCCACTGTGCCGCCCCTCTCACAAAGCATTAGATAATACTAACCAACTAAAAGACAGCAATTAACTATTTACAGAAGCAATGAACTGCAGATGCTGGTTTGACAAAAAAGATGCAAAGTGCGAGAGTAACTCATGTCAGACAGCATCCATGGAGATCATGGATGGGTGATGTTTCAGATCGGGAACTGGTCTTCAGACTGATCTGAACAATCTATTGCTGGCAGGATGGCTTGTAGGATGGCAGCCGGGAAGAAAGGCTGTATTTTATGCTTCCTGCCTAAAATATAGCCATTGTATGTCAAAGGTAACTGAATGCATGAGTTGCTTTGAGATTTATCAATATGATGAGGAGTTATATATATTTATGAACTATGATGCAATTATTTTACACTTGCTATAAATTAGATAGTCCAGACATTCTTAAAAGCATGGATATAAATTATTACAAAAGCCAGCACATAAATGAATAATTAATCAATTAGCAGTCTTACTAATAAGAATGAGCGAGGAATATTTAATCCAACATTAGCGGCCCTTTATAATTCTTATTACAAGCTTTTACAGACAATCAATATTCAAAATCAGAAGCTGGTCATTTAAAGGCACTTTGGGAAGCAAACAACAGAGAGGTACAGAGTTAAGTGGAGTCATGCATTTTCACAGGATGCATCGGGAACCGTTCCATCCAAGACTGCACAACATTGCAGCGAATTGTGGAACCAACCCAGACCATCACACAAACCAACCTCCCTTCCATTGACTCCATCTACACCTCACGCTGCCTCGGCAAGGCCAGCAGCATAATCAAGGATAAGTCACACCCCCGCCACTCCCTCTTCCCCCCCTCTCCCATCAGGCAAAAGGTATAGAAGTGTGAAAACGCACACCTCCAGATTCGGGGACAATTTCTTCCCAGCTGTTATCAGGCAACTGAACCATCCTACCACAACCAGAGAGCAGTGCTGGACTACTATCTGACCCTTAGACTATCCTTGATCGGGCTTTACTGGCTTTACCTTGCACTAAACGTTATTCCCTTATCGTGTATCAATACACTGTAATTGGATCGATTGTAATCATGCATTGTCTTGGTTAGTACGCAACTAAAAGCTTTTCACTGTACCTCGGTACACGTGACAATAAACTAAACTGAAACTGATCTGAACTGGACTAAAGTGACGAAATAAGTAGATGACTTTTCACTGATCTATGTACATCTCATTTCAATTAGAGCTGCCTGCATGTAAATAAATAGATCTATCAGCATCATCCCACAACATGCTCTGAGACTTTGCCACTACATAAGTTCCAACAGAAGGCATGATTACTGATACTATTTTTTATTCCAATTGTGCAGGTGTTCATTAAATTATACTCTAGATGATCCCTCACAAGTTTCCAGTTTATATTGAAATATTAAGAGGGTTTAGAATAAAATAAGTAGACTGGTGGTGCTTCTGTTGTTGTTTGGCAAGGAGATGACAAGAACTGGATGGCAAGGCGATTCACACCAGGAGTTCCTGCCCACTATGCAAGGTTCATTGCATAGTTTAGTTTAGAGATACAGCGCAGAAATGGACCCTTTGGCCCACCGAGACCGCACCGACCAGCGATCCCCTCACACTAACACTGCCCTACACGCACTAGGGACACTTTACACTTATACCAAGCCAATTAACCTACAAACCTGCACGTCTTTCGAGTGTGGGAGGAAACCGAAGATCTCAGGGAAAACCCACGCAGGTCACGGGGAGAACGTACAAACCCCGTACAGACGGCGCCTGTAGTCGGGGTCGATCCCGTGTCTCTGGCCCTGCAAGCACTGTAAAGCAGCAACTCTACCGCTGCGCCACCGTGCCGCCCTTCCAGTGGCGTAAGAGAAATTCTTGGTTCAGTCTGAAGAAGGGTCCCGACCCGAAACGTCACCCATTTCTTCTCTCCAGAGATGCAGCCTGTCCCGCTGAGTTGCTCCAGCATTTTGTGTCTATCGTCAATTTAGAACCAGCATCTGCAGTTCCTTCCTCCAGAAATTCTTGGTTGCTGGGCTTGGTGAGTGGAAACCCATGGAACCTATTACAAAATAGGATTGCTTTCCGAGCACCAGGCCTCTGTGCTTTTCTGAGGCACCGTATCCAAAATTATATGAATTAGAAGTTGAACTATACCCTATGACCTCCCAACCTGCCCTGCTCCCCAGCGTTGAGCCAGTGCCTCAGGTCTGCCCACCTGGGAGGGTGGGTCAGTCTGAGCAGAGATTAAGCAGACGGGACCATAGAAGAATGAAAGGTGATCTCACTGAAGCTCAGCAAGTTCTGGGGGGCATGACAGGATGATGAAGGGTTGGCATTTATCCGGGCTGCAACCAGGATTTGGAGTCTCAAATTAATAGGTTGGCTGTTTCGTACAGGAACAGGAAGAAACGTCTTCACCCTGAGGGCAGTGAATCACTGGCATTCTCACCCAAGGCATCCGGCAGTTCAGTCACCGAGATTATTCACGCAAGAAAGACACAAAATGCTGGGTGGAGTAACTCAGCGGATCAGACAGCATCTCTGGAGAAAAGAAATAGGTGATGTTTCGGGTCGAGACCCTTCTTCGGACTGAGAGTCGCAGACATTTTGATGTTGAAAGACTGGAGCGACTAGGCTTGTATACACTGGAATTTAGAAGGATGAGAGGGGATCTTATCGAAACGTATAAGATTATTAAGGGGTTGGACACATTAGAGGCAGGAAACATGTTCCCAATGTTGGGGGAGTCCAGAACAAGGGGCCACAGTTTAAGAATAAGGGGTAGGCCATTTAGAACTGAGATGAGGAAAAACTTTTTCTGTCAGAGAGTTGTGAATCTGTGGAATTCTCTGCCTCAGAAGGCAGTGGAGGCCAATTTTCTGAATGCATTCAAGAGAGAGCTAGATAGAGCTCTTAAGGATAGCGGAGTCAGGGGGTATGGGGAGAAGGCAGGAATGGGGTACTGATTGAAAATGATCAGCCATGATCACATTGAATGGCGGTGCTGGCTCGAAGGGCCGAATGGCCTCCTCCTGCACCTATTGTCTATTGTCTATTGTTGAGGGAGTCAAGTGTTTGTGCTGAAAAATGGGGCTGAGGTAGAATAATTGTAGAGGCAACATTGTAGAATTTAAGGTGGCACAGTGACACAGCGGTAGAGCTGCGGTCTCACAGCGCCAGAGACCCAGGTTAGACCCTGACTGCAGAGTCCGTACGTTCTCCCCGTGACCACATGGGGTTTTTTCCTCTCTTGGTGCTCCAGATTCCTCGCACATTCCAAAAACGTGTAGATTTGTAGGCCAACTGGCTTCTGTAAATTTGCCCCGAGCTTGTAGTATGCGAAAGTGGGATAACATAAAACTAGTGTACGACTGATCGATGGTCGGCGTTGATTCGGTAGGCCAAAGGCCTCGTTTCCACGCAGTTTCTTTAAACCAAACTAAACTAAAATGCACGGGGCCAGAATGGCCTACTCCTGCTTTTTTTCCCTGAATTCTAATGTTTCTCTCTGATCCTCATGCCTCTTGATTCTCAAGCCGTTTAAAAATCTACTACCTCCATCTCAAATATACAGCGGTTGAGCATCAATGACCCTCTGACGCTGGCCAACTGCCTCCTTCGGACCCCGGAGATTAAACCACCCAGTTAGAGCCGGAAGAAGCATTATCTCGATATCTGCCTCTCCCTGGCCCCTCTCATGAGTTTACACCTCTCAGTGAGTTTACCTCTCTTACTTCCAAACTCCATGACAACATTTGATTAGGTTCTGAGGTAGACACACAATGCTGGAGCAACTCAGCGGGTCAGGCAGCATCTCGTGAGAGAAAGAATGGGTGACGTTTCGGGTCGAGACCCTTCTTCAGACCGAGATGCTGCCTGACCCGCTGAGTTGCTCCAGCATTTTGTGTCCACCTTCGATTTAAACCAGCATCTGCAGCTTTTTTTCCTTCCTCCTCTACCTCATCCCAAGAATAAATGCAGTATACGCAGGCTGCAAAGACTCGAAACGGAGTTTATCTGTTTTTAGGTACAGAGTGCACACAGTTCTCTGGATGAGGCCCAACAAATCCTACACAACTACAGCAAGATTTTAAAAAAAAATTGTACTTTGTTCACTTTGAAGGCAAATATTGCATTTGCCTTCCTCGCAGCTTGTTGTACCTGCATGTTTATTTTTTCTGTGCCATCAACCAGCACACCAAGGTCTCCCCCGTACGCAAACATTTACTGGTTTCTCACCATTTAAACAAAAATGTTTTTTTAATCCTTCCTGCCAAACGTGCATCTCTTCACATTTTCCCACAGCACACACCGTCTGACAACTTTCTCACCTAACCTGCTCGCTCACTCACCCTCACTTCACAAGCCCATTGTGTCTTTCTCACAGCTTTCTTTCCCACTAAGTTAGGTCTCCTCAGTTTTAGAGATGACTAGACCAAGTCCAAATCTCTCCTGCATTGGTGCAAAACCCACTCCTCCCCCCGCTTCCCCTCCCCCCTCCCCCTCCTCTTCCTCCCCCTCCTCCTCCTCCCTCCCCCTCCCTCCTCCCCTCCCTCCCTCCCTCCTTCCCCTCCCCCCTCTCCTCCTCCTACCCCTCCCCCCACTCCATCCCCCCAACCCCCTTTATCCTCCCTCCGCCCCCTCCCTCTCTCCGCCACCCCCTACCTGCACCACCCTCCCTCCCTCCTCCCTCCCTAGGAGATAGATTTAAACTTTAAAATGTGAATAACTTAAAACATATAACACCAATTTCATTGAAACTTCTTCCATTAGCACCAAAGGGACGACGGTGAGTAAGGTGGGCCAAAAATTGTTGCGCTATCGTGCACCATTTTGGTTGTAGTTCAGGAACAAACAAACAAACGAGGGTTTTAGTATATAGATGGCTTGTGAGGAGACGTCTACTAGCTGCATGCACACAAGCTTTGGCGACACTCTCAGAGTGAAGAGTGTGACGCTTTAGGCATATTTGCGTTGAATCTCCATCCAAAGGCTCTCAAGAGTGGGAAAGCTATATTTATGGGAAACGTCAGAGGGATGGAGTTCTGCTCCTCTCCCCCACTGGTGTTCGGTGAGACTCCCGACAACTTCTCCCCCTCCGCAATCACAACGCGTTCTTCTCTTCAACCACATTCTCACCCATTCTCAGTACTACATAAGTGTGTTCCCACCCTTCCCCCCATGCACTGGCCTTCACTGCCATCTTATCCTCACCTCTCACTTGCCAGGCTTTGCTCCTCTCCTATCTCTCTTTACCAACGTTCTCTCCCTTCTCCATCAGTCTGACGAAACGTCGTCTGCCCATTTCCCTTCACAGGTTCTACCTGACCCATGGTCTTCATCCAGCACTTTGTCTTTTCATCGAGATTCCTTGACCAAGCCTTCTCTTGTGTCTTCTCTTGTTCCTTAATTGGGTTTGGGGATCAATTGGAGACAACGAGGCCTTGATGGGATTATCAGTGCCATTTGATTTGTGAGACACAAAATGCTGGAGTAACTCAGCATCTCAGGAGAGAAGGAATGGGTGACGTTTCGGGTCAAGACCCTTCTTCAGACTGATGTCAGGGGAGACGGAGATACATAGATTAGGAACTGTAAGGTGTGAAAAATAGGACAAAGGGAATGGAGATCAAGGAAAATGTAGAATAGGTCATTGCTCACTGGGAGAAGGTAACACCAAAACTGTGATAAAATGTAGTCGGAGACAGTAAGACTGGTCGGAGAACTGGAAAGGGGGAGGGTATAGAGAGAGAGGGAAAGCAAGGGTTACTTGAAGTCAATGTTCGTACCGCTGGCGTGTAAGCTGCCCAAGCAAAATATGAGGTGCTGTTCCTCCAATTTGCGCTGGGCCTCACTCTGACAATGGAGGAGTCCCAGGACAGAAAGATTAGTGTGGGAATGGGAGGAGGAGTTAAGGGGTTTAGTAACCGGGAGATCAGGTAGGTCTAGGTGGTCTGAGCAGAGGTGTTCAGCGAAACGATCGCCGAGCCTGCGCTTGGTCTCGCTGATATATCGGAGTCCACACCTGGAACAGCGGATACAGTAGATGAGGTTGGAGGAGGAGCTTCAATAGCAGAGGTATTGGGTGGAATGGGCATGCTTGATATTGCATCTAATGTTGACCCTCCTACCAACTCCAACCAACATCTGACCGGGAACCAGCAAGCTTGCATTCTTGAGGCTGCCCAAAATGATGCCAATATGCTACAGCCTTCCATTGATCTACCACCATCCCCTTGAGCCACAAGCCTCTTCTGGGCACACCACAACCAGTTGGCACACAACGTACAATAATATCCTTGTGTGGCACGGTGGCGCAGCGGTAACATTGTTACCTGACAGCTCCAGAGACCCAGGTTCCATCCTGACTATGGGTGCTGTCTGTAGGGAGTTTGCACATTCTCCCTGTGACCTCGTGGGTTTTCTCCGGGTGCTCCGGTTTCCTCCCACACTCCCAAGACGTCAAATGGTCAAATGGCTTTGGTAAAATTGTAGTTTGCCCCTAGTGTGTGTGGGATAGTGCTAGTGGGATAGCGCTGGTGGGCGCGGACTCGGTGGGCCAAAGGGCGTGATGGCTGTATTTCTAACGTCTAAAGTCTGAAATAGAGCCTTGATGCCGTGTGATGGAGTGAGATGAGGCGCTCGGTGGGATCAGGAGCTGAGTGAGACACTCCCATCCCCCGCAGTGTGCATCCACCTCCACAATATGTAGGCTGGGACCAACTTGGCCATCGACCACTGAGAAACCACAATGCTGTGACACCACGCAACGGAGGGCAAATGGCAGAAGAGTCTTCCAACATTTACTGGGAGAGGTCTAAGGGATCTGGGCTGGGCTGTGGGGTTTGCTGGCACAGCCATCGGGACCTGGGATGGTGGGGTGCCACAGTGTCGCACTTCAACAGGCAACCTTACAAAGCATATGTCACTGAGGGCAATTCTTGTATACACTGGAATTTAGAAGGATGAGAGGAGATCTTATCGAAACGTATAAGATTATTAAGGGGTTGGACACGTTAGAGGCAGGAAACATGTTCCCAATGTTCGGGGAGTCCAGAACAAGGGGCCACAGTTTAAGAATAAGGGGTAGGCCATTTAGAACTGAGATGAGGAAAATCTTTTTCAGTCAGAGAGTTGTGAATCTGTGGAATTCTCTGCCTCAGAAGGCAGTGGAGGCCAATTCCCTGAATGCATTCAAGAGAGAACTAGATAGAGCTCTTAAGGATAGCGGAGTCAGGGGGTATGGGGAGAAGGCAGGAACGGGGTACTGATTGAGAATGATCAGCCATGATCACATTGAATGGTGGTGCTGGCTCAAAGGGCCGAATGGCCTCCTACTGCACCTATTGTCTATTGTCTATTATTAGAATTCCCAAAATACATTCCTTTGCATTTATCGGGATTAATTTACATGAAGCATTTCTCCTCCAATTTGCTAGCTGATTAGTATCAGTTTAGGTTTACCGAGGTACAGTGAAAAGCTTTATTTTGAACGCTACCATTTCTGTGGTCTGAAGCTTCTGTGGTCTCCTCCTGCACCTATTGTCTATTGTCTAATTCAATTGTGAGACCCTGACAGGTTAGATACCGGGAGCTAATTCCCCCTCACGTGGAAATGGAGAACTGGGTTCCAGAATATGGGGTTGTCCATTGAAATAGAGACGCAGAGAGACTTCTTGCGAATCTTTGACATTCTTGACCCCAGACAGCTGGGGAAGCTGAACCACTGGATATATTCCTGGTGATGGGAAACAGATGTTTGGTCCACTGAAGATTCAAGGGTTGCAGAGAGCTGGTGGGAGGGATACAGCCAAGTCTAAGATCAGTTAAGGAGAGGCCGGAAGAGGACTAGTGGCAGCTTCCTGGGGTGAACACACACTTGGATGGGAGTGGATCTCTGGCGGTGAAAGGCTGAGGGATGCCATGGTCGGGTGGGCAGAAGAAGCTAAGAGGCAAGCGCGGGAGAGGAAGGGGCAAGGAACTGAATGGGGGAGGGGTGGGGGGGGGACATTGAGGGATCAGTTAGGAAACAGGGGACAGGTCTAGGGAGAGTGAGGGTGACGGGGCCGAATCAGGAAATGGATCAGGGTGGAGAGTTTAGTTTAGAGATACAGCGTGGAAACAGGCCCTTCGGCCCACTGGGTCCGCGCCGCCCAGCGATCCCCGCTCATTAACACTACCCTACACCCACTAGGGACATTTTTTGCATTTACCAAGCCAATCAGCCTACATACATGTACGTCTTTGGAGTGTGGGAGGAAACCGAAGATCTCAGAGAAAACCCACGCAGGTCACGGGGAGAACGTACAAACTCCGTACAGACAGCACCCGCAGTCGGGATCGAACCCGGGTCTCCGGCGCTGCATTCGCTGTAAGGCAGCAACTCTACCCACTGCGCCACCGTGCTGTCGAGTACCGTACCGAGCTGAGGACTAGGATGTGGTTAAGGTCAGATGTCCATGTTGATGTGTATACGGTCGGAATAACTTTGTGTGTGTGCGTAGAGAGTGCGCGTATGTGTACGTTTGTGGGGTTCGTTGGTCAGCATGGACTCCGTGGGCCGAAGGGCCTGTTTCTGCACTGTATCGCTAAAATGAAAAACTGAAAAAATGAAGCATTTATATATGAATGAACATTCTGCAAGATGTATCACTAACAATGGAACCAATGCGGTGGGCACATATCAAAAGCACATGGATATGCTACTAGTTATCAACATGCCACAAACATCCTGCCACCATATCTGGGCTGCCTTTGCCACTGACTGCACGCATTGCCTTACCAAAGGCCACAGCAACATCACCCACTGGCTTCCGAAAAACAGCCTGAAGCGTGAATCCTTCTTTTCTCTTGTGTAGGAAGGAACTGCAGATGCTGGTTTAAACCAGAGAGAGGTACAAGATGCTGGAGTAACTCAGAGGGACAGGAGAACCGAAGAAGTCTGAGGAAGACTTCCTTCTCTCCATAGGTGCTGCCTGTTCCGGTCTCTCCAGAGATGTTGCCTGTTCCGCTGAGTTACTCCTGCATTGTGTGACTATCCTTCTTTTCTGACATATCTGCTGTATCGCTTCAGCAATTTCTCCCTTTTATTTCCAACTAGACCAAGTGGATCCGTTGGGCCCAAACCTCTCACTCCCCTCTCTCCTCAACCCCCCCCTCCCCTCTCCTCCCCCACTCCCCCCTACCCCCCTCCCTCCCTCCTCCCCTCCCCTCCCCTCCTTTTAAACTTTAAAATGTGAATAACTTTAAAAATGTAAGACCGATTTCAATAAAACTACTTGCATTATCACTAAAGTGTCAACGGTGAGTAAGGTGGGCCTAAAATTGTCACGCTATCGTGTACCGTTTTGGCTGAAGTTCAGTCACAAACAAGATAACAAACGAGAGTTTTAGTATATAGATATTTCACCCTTTTAGTCGACTCTCATAATAGGTTACACCTCCCTACAGAGGGCAGGTTTTTAAAAAAAGATTGACTTTAACAATAGACAATAGACAATAGACAATAGGTGCAGGAGTAGGCCATTCAGCCCTTCGAGCCAGCACCGCCATTCAATGCGATCATGGCTGATCACCCTCAATCAGTACCTCGTTCCTGCCTTCTCCCCATACCCCCTCACTCCGCTATCCTTAAGAGCTCTATCCAGCTCTCTCTTGAAAGCATCCAACGAACTGGCCTCCACTGCCTTCTGAGGCAGAGAATTCCACACCTTCACCACTCTCTGACTGAAAAAAGTTCTTCCTCATCTCCGTTCTAAATGGCCTACCCCTTATTCTTAAACTGTGGCCCCTTGTTCTGGACTCCCCCAACATTGGGAACATGTTTCCTGCCTCTAATGTGTCCAATCCCCTAATTATCTTATATGTTTCAATAAGATCCCCCCTCATCCTTCTAAATTCCAGTGTATACAAGCCCAATCGCTCCAGCCTTTCAACATACGACAGTCCCGCCATTCCGGGAATTAACCTAGTGAACCTACGCTGCACGCCCTCCATAGCAAGAAGCTTCTATCATTGCCCACGACCAGGAAGGTTGCCTCCACCACAAGATTGCAGGCCCAGAGTTTGGGGTGGATCGGAATGCGAAATATGTGAATTGTGCATCATCTTCAAAGACGGATTTTCTAAAACACATGTCTGTTAGCTTTAGATTAGCAGTTATAATAAAAACCTTCCAAACCCATGGATGCAAGTTATTACAACATAGGATTAAGCAACCTGCATTTCATCACTTTCTGCCGGGGAAGTTGTTAATCAGAAAAGGAAAAGAGGAACTGGATTCAAACAACATCCCATCATGTTTCTGTGTTATGCGCCTGTTGGCAATAACACTGTTGAGTCATCGCCCCAGATTGCAAGGCAACTCAATCTGTATGATCTTCTTAAGACCAAAAACACTTGGCGTGCATTTACAAGGCAGTAATCCTCTTTCAAGTAGTTTCTAAACAAATCTTAAAAAAACTATTTTTTGATGTTGTAAGTTGAATCCTTGGATAATTAGACAATAGACAATAGGTGCAGGAGTACGCCATTCGGCCCTTCGAGCCAGCACCACCATTCAATGTGATCATGGCTGATCATTCTCAATCAGTACCCCGTTCCTGCCTTCTCCCCATACCCCTTGATTCCGCTAGCCCTAAGAGCTCTATCTGACTCTCTCTTGAATGCATCCAGTGAATCAGCCTCCACTGCCTTCTGAGGCAGAGAATTGCAGAAATTCACAACTCTCTGTGTGAAAAAGCTTTTCCTCATCTCAGTTCTAAATGGCCTGCCCCTTATTCTTAAACTTTGGCCCCTGCTTCTGGACTCCCCCGACATCGGGAACATGTTTTGCTGCATCCAGTGTGTCCAATCCCTTAATAATCTTATATGTTTCTATAAGATCCCCTCTCATCCTAAATTCCAGTGAATACAAGCCCAGTCTCTCCATTCTTTCATCATATCACAGTCCTGCCATCCTGGGAATTAACCTCGTGAACCTACGCTGCACTCCCTCATTAGCAAGAATGTCCTTCCTTAAATTAGGAGACCAAAACTGCACACAGTACTCCAGGTGCGGTCTCACTAGGACCCTGTACAACTGCAGAAGGACCTCTTTGCTGCTATACTCTACTCCTCTCGTTAACAAGTTTTAAGCCAGCAAACGGCAGGGGAAAGGTCAGTGTGAAGAAGGGTCTTGACCTGAAATGTCACCTACAACATTTTTCCAGAGATGCTGCCTGATCCGCCGTCTGGCCAGCAGCGTAATCAAGTACGAGTCACACCCCGGCCACTCCCGCTACTCCCCTCTCCCATCAGGCAAAAGGTATAGAAGTGTGAAAACGCACACCTCCAGATTCAGGGACAGTTTCTTCCCAGCTGTTATCAGGCAACTGAACCATCCTACCACAACCAGAGATCGGTCCTGAACTACTATCTACCTCTTTGGTGATCATCAGACGATCATTAGTGTAGGAACTTAAAACAAGTTTTAAGCCAGCAAAAGGCAGGGGATAGGTCAGTCTGAAGAAGTGTCTCGACCCGAAACGCCACCCATTCCCTCTCTCCTGGATGCTGCCTGACCTGCTGAGTTCCTCCAGCATTTTGTGATACCTCTATCGATGATTAATCGGACTTTACTGGCTTTAACTTGCACTAAATGTTAGTCCCTTATCATGTATCTATACACTGTAAATGGCTCGATTGTAATCGTGTATTGTCTTTCTGCTGCTGACTGGTTAGCACGCAACAAAAGCTTTTCACTGTACCTCGGTACACGTGACAATAAACCAACCTGAACTGTGACTCCAGCATTTTGTGTCTGTCTTTGGGGTAAACCAGCATCTGCAGTTCCCTTCTACAGAGGGGAAAGGTTGCCAGCGGGTGGAAGGCAGGAAAGATGAAATGCCAAGAAGGATGAGGTGCAAGTCATAAGCAATGGCAGGAAAAAAGGTGGCGGCAGAGAAGGTTTAAATGGATATAGAACACTCATTACCAACACGACCGTGTCTGAAACATTTGACGTCGTGTCTTTGATTTCAAATTGTTGAACTTACTGCTGGGTTTGCTGTGTTACATTGGCTACCTTTAGTTGAGTTTATTGTCACGTGTACCGAGGTACAGTGAAAAGCTTTTTGTTGCGTGCTAACCAGTCAGCGGAAAGACAGTACATGATTACAATCGATCCATTTACAGCGTGCAGGCACATGAAAAGGGAATAACGTTTAGTGCAAGGTAAAGCCAGCAAAGTCCGGTCAAGGATAGTCCGAGGAACATCAAAGAGGTAGGTGGTAGTCCAGGACTGCTCTCTGCTTGTGGTAGGATGATTCAGTTGCCTGATAACAGCTGGGAAGAAACTGTGGTCCCGAATTTAGAGGTGTGCGTTTTCACACTTCTATATCTTTTGCCTGATGGGAGAGGGGAGAAGAGGGAGTGGCCGGGGTGCGACTAGTCCTTGATTATGTTGCTGGCCTTGCCGAGGCAGCGTGAGGTGTAAATTGAATCGATGGAAGGGAGGTCGGTTTGTGCGATGGTCTGGGCTGCGTCCATAATTTGCTGCAATTTCTTGCGGTCTTGGATGGAGCTGTTCCCAAACCAAGCCATGATTCATCCTGTGACCATAGAGCTCTGACTATTACCTGCTGCTTTTGATGTTTAACATGCAAATTTATCATCTAAGACAGTAACTTCAGTGGGTTGGTGTCTTACGAACAGTGGGTTGGTGTCTTATGAATTGTCAAGCAGCCTAAACATCCCATCAGGCCTGAATGCGAAGTCATGCAAAATGTTCTCTGTGGAGTATTGGTAACTTCGTGAGACATAGTCTTATAAAACATGAAGGCCTTTCATTTCTCAGGCAGCAGGTAATAGCTGTCTTCACCCAACTCAGCTTTCTCCATCAGATCCCACTATCCTCTGTAAAAAAAATAATAATAATGAGCACGTCACAGGTAGACTGGGTGGTGAAGAAGACTTTCGGCACACGCGCCTTCATCAGTAGTGGCATTGAGTACAGAGGCTGGGATGTTATGCAGCAGTTGTACAAGGTATTGGTGAGGTTGCTCTGTGTTCGACTGCTGTAGGGCAGAGGCCATTAAGCTGGGAAGGCTGCAGGAAAGAATTATGTGGATGCTACCAGGACTTGCGGGATTGAGTTGTAGAGAGCAGTTGGGCAGGCGAGGGTTTTATTCCTTGGAGAGCATAGGAGTCTCAGGGATGATCGTGTAGACGTGTATAAAATCATGAGGGGAATGCACAGGGTGAATGCACAGTCTTAATCCCAGAGTGAGGAAATCAAGAAATCGAGGGCATTGGTTTAAGGTGAGAAGGGAAAGGCTTAATAGAAACCTGAGGGACAACTTGTGTGTGTTTCTCAGTATGTCTTTGTGATTCTAAACAGGAAAGCATGGAACAGCATGGAAACAGGCCCTTTGGCCCAATTTGCCCACACCGACCAACGTGTCTCATCTACACTCGTCCCACCTGCCTGCGTTTGTTCTATATCACTCCAAGCCTGTCCCATCTATGTACCTGTCCAATTGTTTCTGAAATGTTGCAATCGTCCCTGCCTCAGCTACCTCCTCTGGCAGCTCATTCCACACACCTACCACCCTTTGACAATAGACAATAGACAATAGACAATAGGTGCAGGAGGAGGCCATTCGGCCCTTCGGCCCTTCGGCCCTTCGGCCCTTCGAGCCAGCCATGTGATCATGGCTGATCATTCTCAATCAGTACCCCATTCATGCCTTCTCCACATACCCCCTGACTCCGCTATCCTTAAGAGCTCTACCCAGCTCTCTCTTGAATGCATTCAGAGAATTGGCCTCCACTGCCTTCTGAGGCAGTGAATTCCACAGATTTACAACTCTCTGACTGAAAACGTTTTTCCTCGCCTGCCCAACTGTTCTCCACAACTCAATCCCGTAAGTCCTGGTAGCATCCTCATAACTCTTTCCTGCAGCCTTTCCAGCTTAATGGCTTCTGTCGTACAGCAGGGTGACCAAAACTGAACACAAAGCGACCTCACCAATATCTTGTATGAAAAAGTCTATCCAAATGCCTGTATATCCTATCCCTCAGAATACTCTCTACAGATGTTAAGCTCACCGGCCTATAGTTCCCAACTTTTTCCCTGCAGCCCTTCTTGAACAGAGGTACAACATTTGCAACCCTCCAGTCTTCTGGCACCTCTCCTGTGTTTAATGACGACTCAGTCATTTCAGCCAGGGCTCCTGCAATTTCCTCTAGTTTCCCACAGTGTCCTCGGATATATCTGATCCGGCCCTGGAGATTAGTCTACCTTCATACACGTCAGGACCTTCAGCACCTGTTCTGTTTATGTTTATCTGTTTGTGACTGTGTGCATTAGTGGTTGTGTGTTGAGAATGTTTCAGTGCATGATGAAGTCTGTCTGTGAGTCTGGGTGTATGACTGTGAGATTGCAGCTATGTATGAGAGAGACTCTGGGGATAGTGCGTGCATGTGTGTGAGTGTGTATGTGTGCATGCGTGTGTGCGTGCATGTGTGCGTGTGTGAGTGCATGTGTCATGCGTGTGCGCGTGTGTGTGTGAGTGTGTGTGCATGCATGCGTATGCATGTGAGTGTGTGTGCATGTATGCATATGCACGTGTGTGTGCATGTATGCTTGTGCGTGTGTGCGTGCATGTGGGCGTCTACTTGAGTGTGTGTGCGTGTGCGCAGTGTGCAAGTGTGTGTGTGTGTGTGTGTGTGAAGGTGTATGCGTGTGTGTGCATGTGTGCATTTGTGTTTGCAAGTGCATGTGTGTGTGTGCCTGTGTGTATGTGTGTGTGCATGTGTGTGTGTATGTGTGTGCGCGTGTGTGCGTGTATGTGTGCGTGCTTGTGCGTGCATGTAAGGGTGATGTGTGCTGTGTAGGTGTATGTACGTGCATGTGTGCGTGTGTGTGAGTATGTGTGGTGTGTGTGCGTGTGCATGTGTGTGTGTGAGTGTGTGTGTGCACGTGTGCGTGTGCATATATGTATGTGTGTGTGGGTGTCTGCTTGTGTGTGTGTGTGAGCGCGTGTGTGTGTGAGTTTGTGCGTGTATGTGTATGTGTGTGTGCATGTCTGCTTGTGTAGTGGTGAGTGTGTGCATGTGTGTGTGTGAGTGTGTGTGCAGTGTGTGTGTGTATGTGTGCATGACAGCTTGTGTGTGCATGTGTGCATGTGTGTGTGTGTGCGAGTGTGTGTATGTGTGTGTGCATGACTGCTTGTGTGTGTGTGTGCGCATGTGTGTATGTGTATGTGCGTGTACGTGTGTGTGCGTATATGTGTGTGTGTGCGTGTGTGTGCGCGTATGTGTGTGTGGGAGCGTTTGTGTACGCGTGACAGCCAGGTTAAAGTTCCTTCGTAAAAAATAGGTTTTTATTAATGCTGATGATATATAGTTGAAATGTGTTATTGCCCTCGATCTTTTATTCAAGCAGCCACCATATGGATGTAACTCACTTCTGAACACTTTAGGAGCCAAAAATAGTCAACGAATTTCACACAACATGGCAGTACCTCATTTGCAAAGGGGCAGCAACCTATTACTGGCACGCAAACTACATAACTGATGGAAAAATCAGTGCTCTGCTTGCTTTTATGTCTTCTGGGTTTGGCTCATGTAACCAGAGGAGTTATTTAAAGTTCTGAATGTGTTTAATCTGTATGATTTGGAGCAGATTGTGACAAATTACTGCTAAGCAATGCAACATTTTTGCTGGATTTAATGCCCTCACTGTACCCAGAAGGCACTTTGGTCTGGCTCTCTGTGGTAGTGGGCCGATCAAGGTGGGGAGCTGAAATGGTTTTTGTAAATTAACCCAAGTGTAACGGTGGTTGGGGAATCGGGGATCGCCAGTTGATCGCCATCTGAGAGAACAATTTACAGGGAAATAAGTCGTGGAATGGGACTGACGGGGACACTTTGAGAGCTGGCGTAGATTTGAAAGGCTGCATAGTCTCATTTTATGGTGTAAGATGTCAAATGAATCATGACCTTTTCTATATTTTGAATCAGAAAATATTCCCTCTGGTAAACTTTCTTGACTGCTGAATTTTCCCAACAGATTACAGCCTTGTAAAATAATGCATATAATCAGCCTGAGAGCCACAGGCTGGTGCGGCAGCCTTAACAGTCTCTTCGGATCAAAAAGTGACATAGGACTAGCTATTGTAGTGAAATGCAAAAGTGAGCCATATTTGTTTGCTTAATGTTAATGGAAGAGGAAAGGTGAATAAACCAAACTAAACTCAAGACAGGCGGCAGGGTGGCACAGCAGTAGAGTTGTTGCCTTGCAGCGCCATAGACTTGGGATCGATCCCGACTACGGGCGCCGTCTGTACGGAGTTTGTACGTTCTCCCCCGTGACCTGCGTGGGTTTTCTCCGAGATCTCTGGTTTCCTCCCACACTCCAAAGACGTGCAGGTTTGTAGGTTAATTGGCTTGGCATAAATGTAAATTGTCCCTAGTGTGTGTAGGGCAGTGTTAGTGGGCAGGGATTTCTGGGCGGCGCGGACTCGGTGGGACAAGGACCTGTTTCCACACTGTATTTCTAAACTATGCTAAACTAAATTGAACTAAACTAAACTATTTAACACTGCTTGCAATTTGGATTGCTATAAAACATGTGGAATCAGGGCAATTCTCAAACATATAAGGGACACTCTGAATATGGGGATAGTTCTGAGTCAATAGGTACTCGACTGTCAAAGTATTTCAGATGCAATGCAAAAACTGAGATCCCCGTAACTCTCTTTCAGGTGGATGTGGTTTGATTAAATATAATTTATTAGACAATAGACAATAGACAATAGGTGCAGGTGCTGGTACAAATCGAAGGTATATATTCACAAAATGCTGGAGTAACTCAGCAGGTCAGGCAGCATCTCAGGAGGGAAGGAATGGGTGACGTTTCGGGCCGAGACCCTTCTTCAGACTAATGTGTAGGAAAATAACTGCGGATGCTGGTACAATCCACATCAGTTTGAAGAAGCTTCTCGACCCGAAACGTCACCCTTCTCTTCTAGATGCTGCCTGACCTGCTGAGTTACTCCAGCATTTGTGATACCTTCTATATATATATATATATATATGAAATCATTTGCCATTCAGAGGTTTTTGAGGGACAGAGTATAAACACCAGTCCCTTTTACTTTCAGGTAAGGATTGGGAGCATTCATTAGGGAGCCTTCAGTCCCGTGGATGTGATGAGGGGCCTCTGAACGTTGCAGGCAGAGCACTGAGTGGGCCTGGTCCCCCTCAATCTAACTAAGCTGGCGCAGAGCAGGAAGCATCTGGTGGGTTTGGGGAGAGGAGCTGAGCCACTGTTGGCAGCACAGATGGAGGAGCTGGGATTCTGCTGCCTGGGTCAAGTGGAGGTGACAGAATGCAGAGGGTAAGGACTGAATTGTCGGTCTGCCTCTCCTGGCACTGACCTCGTGGCCATGGAGCCTCGGCGGCACTGGTGAAGCCTCGCGGGTCGACCCGTAGTCGGCGCCAGATGAGAGTGGGGGGGGGGGGGCGGGGTGGGATCGCTGTGAGGGAGGGGGAAGTACAATGGTGGACCCGGCGTGAGGGGAACTGCTGTGGAGGGAGGGAGGGAAGGAGGAGCTGGCGTGAGGAGGACCACTGTGGGGGGAGGGATGGAAGGGGGACCCAGCGTGAGGAGGACCGCTGTGGGGGGAGGGAGGGAACGGGGACCCAGCGTGAGGAGGACCGCTGTGGGGGGAGGGAGGGAAGGGGGAGCTGGCGTGAGGGGAACGTCCATGAGGGAGGGAGGGAAGGGGGAGTTGGCTTGAGGGGAACCGGGGGAGTTGGCGTGAGGGGAACCACTGTGGGTGGAGGGAGGGAAGGGGGAATTGGCGTGAGGGGAACCGCTGTGGGGGGAGGGAGGGAAGGGGGAGCCGGCATGAGGGGAACTGCTGTGGGGGGAGGGAGGGAAGGGGGAGCTGGCGTGAGGGGGGCCGTTGTGGGGGGAGGGAGGGAAGGAGGAGCCGGCATGAGGGGGACCGCTGTGGGGGGAGGGAGAGGGAAGAACAATGGACAATGGTGGATCCGGAGTGTGGGGAACTGCTGTGGGGGGAAGGAGGGGGAGAAACAAAGGGGGAGCCGGCGTGCTTTGTAACTTTGTCAGCGCCGTAGGTGGCCGCTATTTGTACACATTGGGTACGCAAGCAAAGAATCTCACTGTGCCTTGTCACATGTGACAATAAAGTATTCCCATTCCATCCAATTAGTTGCTTTCTTGTCACAGTGTAGTTTCAACAACTAATCTTGGGGTTTAGGGGAGTATGTTGAATGCCAGGGCAGATTCAAAGGGACATTCGTTTGAACTCGAAACTAAACTAAGATTCGTCCTATGTCCCTGTTAAAATATAATTTCTTTTAAAAAGCACTGGAGAAATTAACGGGGCTGAAATCAACAAATCCTTTGCAACTAAAAGACTAAACCCCATGATGCTACATGAAATATCTTCAGAACTAATAGTCCATAAATTATCCTGGCATCATCCTGAGGGTGGAACATTTAACATGGTCGTTCAAGGAAGCAGAGGGAGAGAAAACAGTGAGCTGCAAACGAGTTAATCTCACGTCAATTGTCAAGAAAGTGCTGAAATCCATTATTAACAGAGCACTTAGAAAATCATAATATGATTAGGGAGAGTCAACATGATTTTGTGAAAAGGAAATTGAGTTTCACAAATCTAATGGATTTCATCAAGGATGTAACAAGTTACAAAGGTAAAGGGAAAACTAATGAATTTAATAGATTTGGTATTGCAAAATGCATTCATGATTGGTTATAACACAAAATAAAGGCCCTTGGGGTAATAATTCATTTGGTAAAAGGTTAGTTAAAGCAAAGACAAAAGAAAGGAGGATTAAGGACTAATTTTGGGTTTGCTAAAATGGTGGAAATACTCAGCAGGTTTAGATTTTTTAAAGATTTTTTAGATTTAGAGATACAGCGCGGAAACAGGCCCTTCGGCCCACCGAGTCCGCGCCGCCCAGCGATCCCTGCACATTAACACTATCCTACACACACTAGGGACAATTTTTACATTTACCCAGTCAACTAACCTACAAACCTGTACTTCCTTGGAGTGTGGGAGGAAACCGAAGATCTCGGAGAAAACCCACGCAGGTCACGGGGAGAACGCACCAACTCCGTACAGATGCCGCCTGATCGAACCTGAGTCTCCGGCGCTGCATTCGCTGTAAGGCAACAACTCTACCGCTGCGCCACCGTGCCGCCCAGGTTAGGGGCGGCACGGTGGCGCAGCGGTGGAGTTGCTGCCTTACAGCGCCAGAGACCTGGGTTTGATCCTGACTATTGATGCTGTCTGTACGGAGTTTATACGTTCTCCCTGTGGGTTTTCTCCGGGTGCTCAGGTTTCAGAAAGGCCGAAGGGCCTGTTTCCGCACTGTATCTCTAAAGGCAAATAAGGCACGAACAAGGTTTATATTTAAGACTAATGACTTCTCAGCTGGAAATATCCACGTTTGCTGGCCATGCAAGCTAGATGGCAAAGTGACCAGTGGGGAGAGCTCAAGGTCCCGTAATTTGGATCCTTTTGTGTGAATATTTCATGGACAAGTCATGCATAGGATGTTTTTACATGGGACAGATCACACTAGTGACCATCTCTCGATGGAGTCGCACCCAGTAGGAGATCGGTCCAGATCATTACATGCACATTGCACCTTGCCACAGCTGATACTCTTGTGGGTCTAGTCACACACGTATGCCACAGTCATGCATTGCGCTCTTCCATCAAGGGTGGCACGGAGGCGCAGCGGTAGAGTTGCTGCCTTACAGCGCCAGAGACCCGGGTACCATCCTGACTGTACGGTGCTGTCTGTACGGAGTTTGTACGTTCTCCCCATGACCTGCGTGGCTTTTCTCTGAGTGCTCCGGTTTTCTCCCACGCTCCAAAGAGGTACAGGTTTGTAGGTCAATTGGCGTGGCATAAATTGTCCCTAGTGTGCGGAGGCTAGTGTTAGTCTGCAGGGATCGCTGGTTGGAGCCAATGGTGGGCCAGAGGGCATGTTTCCATGCTGTGTCTCTAAACTAAACCAAAATAAACTAACTCATTGCTGGCATAAAATGGAGATTGTGGGGGCAATCGATGACCTTTGCTCACCTACAGTAAATCCCAGAACACTTTGCTGGGATTGGCAATGAGATGATGTGACATGTTTGGGCGGTGCAGTTGTGCAGTGGGTATAAGAAAATAACTGCAGATGCTGGTACAAATCGAAGGTATTTATTCACAAAATGCTGGAGTAACTCAGCAGGTCAGGCAGCATCTCAGGAGAGAAGGAATGGGCGACGTTTCGGGTCGAGACCCTTCTTCAGACTGATGTCAGGGGGGCGGGACAAAGGAAGGATATAGGTGGAGACAGGAAGATAGAGGGAGATCTGGGAAGGGGGAGGGGAAGAGAGGGACAGAGGAACTATCTAAAGTTGGAGAAGTCAATGTTCATACCACTGGGCTACAAGCTGCCCAGGCGAAATATGAGGTGCTGTTCCTCCAATTTCCGGTGGGCCTCACTATGGCACTGGAGGAGGCCCATGACAGAAAGGTCAGACTGGGAGTAGGAGGGGGAGTTGAAGTGCTCGGCCACCGGGAGATCAGATTGGCCAACGCGGACCGAGCGCAGGTGTTGAGCGAAGCGATCGCCGAGCCTGTGTTTGGTCTCGCCGATGTAGATAAGCTGACATCTAGAGCAGCGGATGCAATAGGTGAGGTTGGAGGAGGTGCAGGTGAACCTCTGTCTCACCTGGAAAGACTGTTTGGATCATTGGATGGAGTTGAGGGGGGAGGTTCATAACATAACATAACATAACAACACTTTATTGTCACTCGGCACAACACCGAGCGAAATTTCAGCAGTCACACAAAACACAGCAAAAAAGAAAAGAACACAGGACACCCGACCCCAACACAAACATCCATCACAGTGACTCCAAACGCCCCCTCACTGTGATGGAGGCAACAAAACTTCCCCTCTCTTCCCCCCGCACCCACGGACAGGCAGCTCGACCCCTACCGAGGCAAACGACACGCACAGCCCCCGCAAGGGGATGGAAGGCCCCCCGGCCGAGCCGCCCCGGGCACCGAAACGTCCCGCAGCCACACCGGGCGATGTTAAGTCCAACGGCCGAGCCACACCGGGCACTGATACGTCCCGCGGCCGCACCGGGCGATGTTAAGTCCAGCGGCCAAGCCACACCGGGCACTGAAACGTCCCGCAGCCGAGCCGCACCGGGCACTGAAACGTCCCGCAGCCACACCGGGCACTGAAACGTCCCGCTGCCGAGCCGCACCGGGCACTGAAACGTCCCGCAGCCACACCGGGCACTGAAACGTCCCGCAGCCACACCGGGCACTGAAACGTCCCGCAGCCACACCGGGCGATGTTAAGTCCAGCGGCCAAGCCACACCGGGCACTGAAACGTCCCGCACCCGAGCCACACCGGGCACTGAAACGTCCCGCAGCCACACCGGGCGATGTTAAGTCCAGCGGCCGAGCCGCACCGGGCACTGAAATGTCCCGCGGCCGAGCCGCGCCTGCGATGTTAAGGCCCACAGCCGAGCCGCGCCCCGGGGAAGAGACCCAATAAAAGAAAGGTTTCCCCCCGCCCCCCCCACCCCACAACCCCCCACCCCCACCACACATACACAGCCAAAAACAGAAACAAAAACCATCCCAACACCGACACAAACAAAAAAAAAAGAAAAAAAGACAACAGACTGCCAGAGAGCCGCAGCCGTTAGGCGCAGCCAACTCCTGGGTAGAGCTGCTGATTGAGAGTGCCTGAGACCCAGGTTCGATCCAGACCTTGGGTGCGGTCTGCGTGGAGTTCACACTTTCCCCTTGTGACCGTGTGGGTTTCCTATGAGCACGCGCATCCCAAAAGCGTGCGGAGTTTGTAGGTTAATTGGCCTCTGTCAAATTGCCCCAAGTGTTGCAGGAAGTGGTGTCGACTGGTGATCGGTGATTGGCGTGGACGCAGTGGATCGAAGGGCTCGTTTCCCTGCTGTATTCCCAAACTAAACTAAAGGAAACTAAAAGTGAAGGATTTTTTTTTTAGATTTAGAGATACAGCGCGGAAACAGGCCCTTCGGCCCACCGAGTCCGCGCCGCCCAGCGATCCCCGCACATTAACACTATCCTACGCACACTAGGGACAATTTTGACATTTACCCAGTCAATTAATCTACATACCTGCATGTCTTTGGAGTGTGGGAGGAAACCGAAGATCTCGGAGAAAACCCACGCGGGTCACGGGGAGAACGTACAAACTCCGTACAGACGGCGCCCGTAGTCAGGATCGAACCTGAGTCTCAGGCACTGCATTTGCTGTAAGGCAGCAACTCTACCGCTGCGCCACCGTGCCGCCCTAGTGAAGGATCTACACTGCACAGCTTCACAGGCTACCTGCCTGCTGCAGTCTCCGTGAGCAGGAACTGTGCAAGACTCAGCAGTGATGCTGCATCCTTGAAGCCTGCAGCTCCCGGGGGCCAAGGTTCAGCTGAGGCAGACCACAGTACCGGCTGTTTTCAGATGCATTGCCTTCAACACTGATTAGTACGGGTGTCAGAGGCGATGGGGAGAAGGCAGGGGAATGGGGTTAGGAGGGAGAGACAGATCAGCCATGATTCAATGAGTACACTTGATGGGCCGAATGGCCTAATTCTACTCCTATCACTTATGAACTCAAGGCTTAAAACACAGAAACATTTTTTTTGTTTGTTATAGCACTGGTTTATTGAGTGAACAAACACTTCCAATCTATGAAGGGCCTTCTTGATTAGAACGGGTGTCAAGGGTTATGGGGAGAAGGCAGGAAAATGGTATAAGGAGGCAGAGATCAGCCATGATTGAATGACGGAGTAGATTTGTCGGGCCAAAAGCCTAATTCTACTCCTATAACTTGTGAACTAATGAACACTGAGCCACTCCCCACCAATCTCCTTCCCTCGTGTTGTCTCCATCAGATTTTCAGGACACGAAGTATATGTCTTATCCTGTTACATTATTGGGGTCAAAAGTATACTCGCAGTTGATGGATTGATCCGATGCATCAAACAGCACTCCATTTTATGCAGGTTATATCCTATAAATAAACTCTGGTGAATGGAGTCAAATCGAACCTTAAATCCCTTACACTGTTTAAATCCTTACACAGAACACTGAAAAAGTCTGGTCTACCCCAACAGCTGCTGACGACCTTCTACCGCTGCACCATAGAGAGCATGCTAACACATGGCATCCCTGTGTGGTACCTCAGCTGCACGGAGGCAGAGAGGAAAGCTCTACAGCGGGTAGTCCATAGAGCTCAGAGGACCATCGGTACACAGCTACCAGCCTTGGAGGGCATCTACAACACACGATGCCTCAGAAAAGCCACCAGCATCCACATAGACTCTTCACCCCCCTGCAACAGTCTGTTCGAACATCTACCATCGATACAAGGCCTTCTACGCCCGCACCTCCAGACTCAGGAACAGCTTCAACCCCAGGGCCATAGCTGCTATGAACCGGTCCTGCTGAGCCGGATGGTCACATCGCACAGTGAACCAGCACAGATCTACTTGCACTTTATTCTGTTTTAAAACTGTTACAATTTGTTTCGTTGGGTTGGTTAAATTAATACTGACTAGCTAATTAACCTATTGCATCGTATGGGAGGCACATTCCCAATCTCGTTGCACCCCTGTACAATGACAATAAAGTTATATTGTATTGTATTACTCCGCCTTTCACTGAAATCTTCAAAGTACCGCCTCCAACGACATGCATTTTCTCCGAGATCTTCGGTTTCCTCCCACACTCCAAAGATGAACAGGTTTCTAGGTTAATCGACTTGGTAAATGTAGAATTTGTCCCTGGTGTGTGTAGGATGGTGTTAGTGTGCGGGGATCGCTGGGCGGCGCGGACCTAGTGAGCCGAAGCGCCTGTTTCTGCTCTGCGTCGCTAAACTAAACTAAACTAAACTCCACATCCTTGTTTTCATTGAAGTCCGTCACGTAGCTGTTTCAAAGCTGTGAAGGTGAGATTTCCTTTCAAACTCTGATGCTTCTCTTAAAAATCAATGCAGCCAAAACACACCAGTGCTGATCCCTTCATGAAGCTCTCGTAGGGAAATGCATGGGTTTCATTTTGTCCTATCATTTGGCGTGCATTACACAATGTTATGTACTTTTGCCCACTTCCACAAATTTTCACCTTCTAGTTGGCCGTTAATATTACATGCAACGCACTTGGTGTGGATAGCGACATGATAGTTGGCACGGACATGATGGACCTCTGTGTTGAGTGACCTTCTGATGTGGATGCATTTGGTTCATCAAAGTGGATAAAATCCAATTTCTAATCAAAAGAGTTTTCAAAGATGCAGAAAAAGATGATAGAAGGTAGCAGATGGGTTTTCATGCGGGGAAATTTTAAGTTATGCACTTTGCCATGCTGAAAAACAAATCAGAATATCGCTGAATTAGTAAAAATCCTTCTAAATATCTGCCCTGTAATGCAGTAGGAACATAGACTTACACAGGCTCCAAAAGGATAAGGAAGGCTAATGAAGTGAGTTATTTCCAACTCGTATTATTTCCATTAGTTTGAAATCTGGTTGCAATTGTACAAGGCATTGGTGAGACTACTGTGCCTAGTTTTGGAACAGTACCCAATAAAGAATAAAACTACCTTGGAGTCAAGTAACCCATGCAATCCCCCCTCTCCCTGTCCCTCCCCCACTCACGTCACTGTACTAGGTTCAAAGACGACTTGTTGAGTCTCATTTTCTGTAACTTGTTTTCACCTAGGCCACACCGAGCAATGGCCTGTTCCCTTTATCATCGTTACTTGTTTGCATATCTTACATTCATTTGTTCTATATCTCTCCATATCACCGTCTATATCTTCTCGTTTCCCTTTCCCCTGACTCTCAGTCTCGACCCAAAACGTCACCTATTCCTTTTCTCCAGAGATGCTGTCTGACCTGCTGAGTTACTCCAGCTTTTTGTGTCTACCTTGGAGTCATGTAGGTTTACTAGAATGATACATGGGGAAGGAGGTAGTCCTGTAATAGGGGAAGAAGATGGAAGCATTCACTGCGGTGTTTCAAAGAATGAGGCCTGATCCCATTGAAACATGTACCCACCTATGAAATGTTGACAAGATAGATGATGAGAGTCTACAACACGAGGAGAACTTTCAACCTGAGTACAAAGCCTGAGGATAGGAGATCAAACATTTTGGTAGATGGGGAAAATATTCTCCAGACTGCCGTTTGGGCATCTTTGGAATTCTCTGTCCAGAGGACTGTGGATTCTTTGTCAATATATATTTAAACCTGAGTTTTTGAACTCCAAGCAAATCAAAGGATGTGAGAATGATGAAGAAGATTTGAGCTGAAGTCAAGGGGCAACCACGATCTTGTTGCGTAGTAGAGTTGGCTCAAGGGGCCACATAGTTTCTACAGCTTCCATAGCTAGGTTTAGCTTGGTTTAGTTTAGAGATACAGCGCGGAAACAGGCCCTTCAGCCCACCGCACGTTAACACCATCCCACACACACACAAGAGGGACAATTTCTTGCACATACACCAAGCCAATTAACCTACAAACCTGTACGTCTTTGGAGTGTGGGAGGAAACTGAATATCTTGGAGAAATTCCCCGCTGTCACGAGGAAAATGTGCAAACTACGTACAGACAGCACCCGTAGTCGGGATCGAACCCAGGTCTCCGGCACTGTGAGTGCTGTAAGACTCTACTGCTGCGCCACCGTGCCGCTCTTGTGCAGTTATCCTTGTTATTTATGAATCAAGCATGTCCCTTCCTATATAATGCACATGTAACATGTGAGCTACAAGTACTTTGTACACAACACATGCAAACATGCTACTAAAAGACGGATATTAATCTGGACAGATGAACCAAGGCAAATTGAATGACTGAGCTCATCTGCTATTTGTAATCATAAAATATACCAATATTTTGAACATTGCAGTGAAAGGCTGAGTAAGAGATTTAAGGTTAGACTCTATTCCTTTCACTAGAGATTATTTTTTTATATACTAAAACTCTCGTTTGTTATCTTGTTTGCGACTGAACTTCAGCCAAAACGGTACACGATAGCGCGACAATTTTAGGCCCACCTTACTCACCGTTGTCACTTTAGTGATAATGCAAGTAGTTTTATTGAAATCGGTGTTGTATTTTTAACGTTTAAGTTTAAAAGGAGGGGAGGGGGAGGGGAGGAGGGAGGGAGGGGGGAAGGGGGGAGTGGGGGAGAAGGGAGAGGGGAGGGGGGTTGAGGAGAGAGGAGAGGGAGGGAGGACAGGGTGCTGCACCAATGCAGGAGAGGTTTGGGCCCAACGGGTCCACTTGGTCTAGTAGTATATAACAATAGACAATAGATAATAGGTGCAGGAGTAGGCCATTCGGCCCTTCGAGCCAGCACTGCCATTCAATGTGATCGTGGCTGATCATCCACAATCAGTGCCCCGTTCCTGCCCTCTCCCCATACCCCCTGACTCCGCTATCATTAAGAGCTCTGTCTAACTCTCTCTTGAAAGCATCCAGAGAATTGGCCTCCACTGCCTTCTGAGGCAGAGAATCCCACAGATTTACAACTCTCTGAGTGAAAAAGTTTTTCCTCATCTCTGTCCTAAATGGCCTACCCCTTATTCTTAAACTGTGGCCTCTGGTTCTGGACTCCCCCAGGGGCCACAGTTTAAGAATAAGGGGTAGGTCAACCCCTTAATAATCTTATATATATAATAACCTGCATAAAATGTAACGCTGTTTGATGCATCGGATCAAAACATCACCTGCGAGTATCTTTTTGTCCCCAATGAAGTAACAGGATAAGACATATACGTCTGTCCTCATTGAAAGTCCGATGGAGACTTAACGGGGCCCTATCCAATTCAGTCTGCACGGAAGTTTTAAGATTCTCCACACGTTCAATATGCCAATGAAATTGAATGATTCGAACCTCTCAGTTTTCGCTATTGCATTAAATTTGAGTTTGGCTTTTTAGCTGACATTGAGTGAACAATCAAAATAAAACTGTTTTATTGATCAGCAGGATTGCAAATGTCCGCCTCAGCCTAGGCTCTACTCTAGACAGTGATAGTTTTTCAACACCAGCTCTAGTTATTTAACCGTTGGAATGCTCTCTAAAAAGTAATTTAATCCGCCAAATATATATTCCTTTAAATCCTTTGCGATTCCAAAAAAGCTGTGCACTTTATTGTTTCCATATTTTAGGTTCATGAAAAAAAAGTATGAGACAATATCTGAAGGATTCTGTTCAATTCAGTAAAAAAAAATATTTACTAGAGAGGAAGATTCACCCCACTAGTCAGCTTGTATACACTGGAATTTAGAAGGATGAGAGGAGATCTTATCGAAACATACAAGATTATTAAGGGGTTGGACATGTTAGAGGCAGGAAACATGTTCCCAATGTTGGGGGAGCCCAGAACAAGGGGCCACAGTTTAAGAATAAGGGGTAGGCCATTTAGAACTGAGATGAGGAAAAACTTTTTCAGTCAGAGAGTTGTAAATCTGTGGAATTCTCTGCCTCAGAAGGCAGTGGAGGCCAATTCTCTGAATGCATTCAAGAGAGAGCTGGATAGAGCTCTTAAGGATAGCGGAGTCAGGGGGTATCGGGAGAGGGCAGGAACGGGGTACTGATTGAGAATGATCAGCCATGATCACATTGAATGGCGGTGCGTACAGGCTCGAAGGGCCGAATGGCCTCCTCCTGCACCTATTGTCTATTGTCTAAAGATGGGTCCTGTCCCAAAATGTCATCTGTCCATTCTCTCCACGGATGCTGCCTGACCCACTGTGTTCCCTCAGCACTTTGTGTTTTGTCCAGAGATATTATGTTTGTTATACGAGTAGAAATTGAGTAAACGAGGCTTGTATTTTCTAGAATTAGAAGAATGGAGTGGTACCTCATTAAAACTTACAAGATTCTTACAAAGCTCAACTGGCTGGGTGCAGGAAGGATATTGTCCTTCAATGAGTGGTCTTGAGTTAGGGGGTCACAATTTCAGAATATGGGGTTCATTATTTATGACTGAGATATGAACGGTGAGCTTTTTAAAAATCTCGACAATGAAGGGCTGCAGAGATTGATTGCATTAAAAGCAGCATCGGTAGATTTACCGGTATTAAGGGAATCAAGAGATAGGGGTTATAGCAGGAAAGTGACATTGAGATAAAAGATGGACACAAAATGCTGGAGTAACGCAGTGTGACAGGCAGCATCTCTGGATAAAAGATCAGCCATGAATTGTTGAACTTCCTCCTGTCCCTGCTTCTTATGTTGTTATCTTCTTACAATTAACATGCACTGCCAATGTAAGGGGCACTTTAACATGTAATTTACTTTCCCACACTTCCACTGCATGTTTACCAAACACAAAAATACTTGAGTGATTCGAAAAGGTATTAATGTAACTGACGATGTTGTATTATTCAGTCTTATCATTAGTCGCGTGGAAGACACTAACATGAGAAGATGCACCTCAGTCATTAACTTCCATCTTCAATTGTGGTTGGTATGTTACCTATCCCAAATTGATTAAATTAGCTTTTTCGACAGTTACACAGGAAACCATTGAAGTAAACATCAATATTGAACTAAAGTTATATTTTATCTTAACAGGTTTGTTTCCTATTCTGTTTGCAGTGATACAAAATAATGACACATAACACAGTGTGTCGGAAGGAACTACACGATGCTGCCGACGATAGACACAAAATGCTGGAGTAACTTAGTGGGACGTGCAGCATCCCTGCCTGTCCCACTAAGTGTTTCGGGTCGAGTCTCAAGAAGGGTCTCGACCCGAGACGTCACCTTCCTTCAGGGATGCTGCCTGTCCCACTGAGTGGGGCAATTAGTCCAATAATGGGCAGTGCAGTGACAACAGGGCCAGTGCTGCTGTTGCACAGCTTTAGTGACCCAGACTTAATCCTGAACATGGGTGCTTTCTGTGTGGAGTTTGCTTGTTCTATCTGTGAAGATGTTTTTTTTCCCCAAATTACACGTGAGTAGCTTCATTGGCTGCTGTAAACTTCTCCTTGTGTAAGTGAGTCGCAGGAGAATCAGGGGGAGATGGTGGGATTAGAGGGAGAACAGAGGACTGAATAGAGAAGTCTCTGGGAACCATCTTAGACTTGATGCCCAATGGCCTCCTTCAGTGTCCTTGGAAGATATTTTTTAAATGGGCAATGATGACAAAATGATGAATAGCGCAAATCACCATGAGTAAAACACATTTTTCCCATTTCCTGTTTAGTCAATAGTAATTTATATTGCAGTGTTCACAACTGAATTATGAAACTTTTGATCTTACGGGTTGGTTAAACATTTGTTAACCACTTCAGTTTAGTTTAGTGATACAGCGCGGAAATAGGCCCTTCGACCCACCGAGTCCCCGCCAACCAGAGATCCCAGCATGCTAACATTATCCTACACATACTAAGGGACAATTTACAATTATACCAAGCCAATGAACCTACAAACCTGCACGTCTTTGGAGTGTGGGAGGAAACCGGAGATCTCGGAGAAAACCCACCTCAGGTCACGGGGAGAACGTACAAACTCTGGACAAAGTTACACTTCAATCCCATGGCTTGCTGGGTTTATCTTGTTTGGGATTCCACTATAAAATTGCCTATTTCAGAGTCATATTCATCCACCAATTTGTTAGCAGCTCATAAAATAGCAGTTATGAACTTTTATCTTAAATTAATGAACATATTGCAGCGGAATAGAGTGTAATTCCATCTGTTTGTCTTTTTTTAACCTTTCTCATTTTGAGAAAGATCTGTTGACAATAGAACGCTCATCGTGCGTACTTAAACCTGTCTACACTACAATACACTTTCTTATCATATATTTACAGGAAAAAGCTTTAAACTATTCGAGCTTTGTATTTGATGCATTGACTTTGAACTTTAATTCCTTGGGATCCAGTTAGATTTATCAATCAAATCAATATTGAAAGCACATGCAGCACATTATTTTCTTCCTAATCAAGGACATGCGCTTAACTACTTTATAAAGCACCTGGTCTTAGGCTCCTGAAATCACACCCCAAAAGCCTGTGTGAGCACATAATATAATCAAAGTTTCCATAGTTACATATTTTCCTTGAAGGGAGTGCGTTCTAATGCTAGAAATGGAGATGAATATAACAGCATGAATAAGACATGTTCTATTTATATTTAAAATCCTCATTGTAAAAGCATGTGTAAATCTCACAAGCTACAGAGGAAACGAAAGCGATCAAAAAGTCCATGGTTTAAAAAGAGAAATGAATATTCTGTCCTTTTTCTATGGGGAGATGGGGAGTTTATCTCCTTACAAGGATCCATTAATCTTTCAGCCTTTGCTTGAAGGCAGCTGTGAGTCTTAAATTACTGACATCAGGCTGAAAAGGAATGCAGGCAAGTCCATGCAAGCTTTCTGCTTTCAACCCGAGACTTTCACAATGCAGTGAAAGAGCACCTGGATCAAACCAGGTTGCATAATGCTGTTGCTTAGTGGCTCTCTCTGAAACACACACACATACATGCACACAAGCAATGTAGAGGTTGACTAAAGTGCTCCTGTGGTCTGGCAATGTCATCATTCTACGGTTGCCATTGACAACAGGCTGCCCACCAGACTGCCTGTCCAGTAATTGAAGGTTAACACACACGCAGTGCCATTTGTGCCCTCTCTGGTAATGTTACACTGGTGAGTGCCCTGGCAGATTGGCATGATGCATGAACCAGCGACAGTTGGCTAAAGTCGATTCTCTCACCAGCTCCGTGAACCTCTCTCGTGAGCCAAAAAGTCCCAAAGAATTGAATGCTCTAGTCTGCCTCGAAATAATACAGGAGTGTCGGCAAGGAAAATTATTAATGAGTTCAGGTTAATAGGGCCAAAGTGATTTCTTTTTTTTTGTTGCTTTGTTCCCTGTGACTGCTTAATATTGCCTGTATCAGTGACAAGAGGAAGGAAATACACGATGTGTTTTCCCACTCAGTTAAGTAATGACCCATTTAGGTTAAGTGGGAATCTGTCAAGAACTGGAGCATTGCAACTCAGCCTTCTGCAGATCGGTTCAGTGTTGAAACAAACCTCGTGTCATGCTTGAAGTCCTGAGCTTCCCAATCTGATGGTCTGCTGGGCAGCATGTGTGTCATTCACAAGCTCACAATTTGTAGGAGTAGAATTAGGCCATTCGGCCCATCGAGTCTACTACGCCATTCGATCTGCCTCCTGATCCCATTTTCCTGCCTTCTCCCCATATCCCCATAATTAGGCTTGTATACACTGGAATATAGAAGGATGAGGGGGGATCTTATTGAAACATATAAGATAATTAGGGGATTGGACACATTAGAGGCAGGAAACATGTTCCCAATGTTGGGGGAGTCCAGAACAAGGGGCCACAGTTTAAGAATAAGGGGTAGGCCATTTAGAACGGAGATGAGGAAGAACTTTTTCAGTCAGAGAGTGGTGAAGGTGTGGAATTCTCTGCCTCAGAAGGCAGTGGAGGCCAGTTTGTTGGATGCTTTCAAGAGAGAGCTGGATTGAGCTCTTAAGGATAGCGGAGTGAGGGGGTATGGGGAGAAGGCAGGAACGGGGTACTGATTGAGAGTGATCAGCCATGATCGCATTGAATGGCGGTGCTGGCTCGAAGGGCTGAATGGCCTACTCCTGCACCTATTGTCTATTGTCTATAACCCTTGACACCCATTCTAATCAAGAATCTGTCTATCTCTGCCTTAAAAATCTCCACTGGCTTGACCTCCACAGCCCTGAGTTCCACAGATACACCACCCTCTGACTAAAGGAGTTCCTCCTCACCTCCTTTCTAAAAGAGCGCCCTTTAATTCTGAGGCTGTGACCTCTGGTCCTAGACTCTCCCACCAGTGGAAACACCCTTTCCACATCCATCTGTGCCTTTCATTATTCCGTAAGTTTCAAATGCTTGAGTGCTTACTTGACCCAATTCTCCTCTATTAATTCAGCCGCATCTCCCATGCGAAAGGGAATTCTGTGCACAATGATAGGGCATGTGTCTCCTGACATGGGGTCATCTACATCAGGGAAGTAGGTTCTTGCCTTACCTTTAGTTTACAGATACAGCGCGGAAACAGGCCCTTTCGGCCCACCGGGTCTGCGCCGACCAGCGATCCCCACACATTAGCACTATCCTACACCCACTCGGGACAGTTTTTACCATTTACCAAGCCAATTTACCTACAAACCTGTACGTCTTTGGAGTGTGGGAGGAAACCCAAGATCTCGGAGAAAACCCACGCAGGTCACGGGGAGAACGTACAGACAGCACCCGTGGTCGGGATCGAACCCGGATCTCCAACGCTGCATTCGCTGTAAGGCAGCAACTCTACCACCTTGCTGCCAGTCAGACACGTGTGACAGTCAGGGGGCCACTGGGTGGTGTGGATGAGGGTAAGGCAGTGGGAAAGAAAAGTGGAGAGAAAGCTGCCAATTTACAACAAAGCATCCAACTTTGCTCACAGGGTGTTGTGCACAGCAATGCTTTGATTTAGCTTATGTGGCTCCTTCTCCAATTATTTGCACAAAGGTCTCCTCTACGATCTTTCAATCTAGCATCCAGCATTCCACAGACACAAAATGCTGGAGTAACTCATCAGGACAGGCAGCATCTCTGGAGAGGAGGAATGGGTGGCGTTTCGGGTCGAGACCCTTCAAACGTCACCCATTCCTTTTCTCCGGAGATGCTGCCTGTCCCGTTGAGTTATTCCAGCATTTTCTGTCGATCTTCGGCGTCGACCAGCATCTGCAGTTCCTCCCTAGACAATTCCAAGAGACAATTGCCAGCAATCTAATGTGAAAGTATGGATTCGTGGAGAGTACGTAGCAGAGAGGGATGGCCATGGTGGAAAGTACTCCAAATTGCACAGAAGCCAAAATCCTGTCTACGTGGATGTGCGATGGCACAGAGCAGAATGGCGCAGGGCAGCACGGTGGTGCAGCCACACAGCGCCAGAGACCCAGGTTCGATCCAGAGTGCGGGTGCTGTCTGCGCCGAGTTTGTACGTTCTCACCGTGACCCGCGTGGGTTTTCTCCGGGAGTACCGGTTTCCTCCCACACTTCAAAGACGTACAGGTGTGCAGGTTAATTGGCTTCGGTAAACTTGTACGTTTGTCCCTCGTGTGCAGGGTAGTGCCAGTGTACTGGGTGATCGCAGGCTGGCATCCGGGTAGTGACCTCGGAGTCGGTGTGAAGTCACTGACGCGGCATCCAAGTACATGCTGGGTCCTGGTTAAAGAGAAGACCAAGCTAACCACAGGGAGGGGAGGGGTGGTGATGGGAATGCCTGTTGGTTGGGGAAAGCAGACGATGTGCCAGAAAATAAGGCGTTCTTTGGCAAACGTTTGCAGACAGTCAGAAGCAGCAATTATGTCCGTACCACAGCTAAGATGTTTCCAAAATTATTCACTTGCTGGTGGCATCCAACAATACTTCAAAAGGGAACTAATTTTAGCCTAGTTCTTTAGACTTTGCACATACAGGCATACAGCGCGGAAACAGGCCCTTCGGCCCACCGGGTCCGTGCCGACCAGCAGTCATCCAGTACACTGCCACTATCCTGCACTCTAGGGCCATGTTTACAAGTTTTCTGAAGCCAATTAACCTACAAACCTGTACGTCTTTGAAGTGCGGGAGGAAACCGGAGCACCGGCAGAAAACCCACGTGGGTCACGGGGAGAGCGTACAAACTCCGTCCGGAGACAGCAGCCGTGGTCAGGGTTGAAGCTGGGTCCCTGGCGCTGTGATGCAGCAACTGTACCGCTGTGCCACCGTGCTGCCCTGTGTTCTCCTGCTCTGTGCCATTGTTCATTCACTGGCCGTCACGAGTTTGCCTCCAGTGATGAGTCCCTGCTGCCTTCTGCCGGTCCCCGATACAGCAGGCGGGAAGATGGAAGACACTCTTTCATTCAATAATTTGTCACTTTCTTACCCCACTTGCACCAAGCAGTGAGGCGGAAAATAGGCTGAAACCAACGCTCCCCGATATGAACCTTAAAAGATGACAAAATCTGACAAAAGGGGATGAGCAGTAAGAAGGGCCTCTTGCCGAGAGTGGGGAAATTGAGGACCCGAGGACCGAGGGTTAAGGAAAGAGGTAAAGATTTAACAGGAATCTGATGGGTGACATTAACATTATCCATGGATAATGGGTGCATGGAACGAGCTGCCGGAGGAGGTAGTTGAGGCAGGGACTATAGCAAGGTTTAAGAAACAATTATGTGCAAGAAGGAACTGCAGATGCTGGTTTAAGCCGAAGATAGACATAAAATGCTGGAGTAACTCAACGAGACAAGCAGCATCTCTGGAGAGAAGGAACGGGTGTCGCCTCGGGCCGAGACCCTTCTTCAAACTTGCCCACACTGACTAACGTGAGAAGAAGGGTCTCGACCCGAAACGTCACGCATTCCTTCTCTCCAGCGATGCTGCCTGTCCCACTGAGTTACTCCAGCTTTTTGTGTCTATCTTAAAAACCAATTAGAAAGGTACATGGGTAGGTCAGGTTTAGAGGGATATGGGCCAAAAGCAGGCAGGTGGGACTAGTGTACATTGGGACATGTGCAGGAAGGAATCACAGATACTGGTTTACACCAAAATGCTGGAGTAACTCAGTGGGTCAGCCAGCATCTCTGGAGAGAAGGAAAGGGTGACATTTCAGGTCGAGACTTCTCACGTTGGTCAGTGTGGGCAAGTTGGGCTGAAGGGCCTGTATGACTCTGTGACTCTCAGAACTAAACACAAGGACTGCGGAGCAATTAATCTTGCGACGGTTCTTGTGTGTGGGAAGAGCTTTGCCTGGGTTTATCCGATGCGTCGGAACGACCTGTGGGATTTAAATGAGGCACGACCATTTAAATCAGCCTGATCTCAGGGTAGCGGGAAAGCCAACTTTCCCACAGGAAATCTGCTGGCTGTTAAACTCCGGGCCATGGTCTTTCTGAACTTTCAGCCATTGTAGTTTAAGTAATAAATCATACTACTTTCTAACACAAGGTACTCATTATTCAAAATGGATCACAAACGCCATAACTGCCTTGAATGAAGCCTCGCGGAATATTTTAATTAAATTTGATAAATATTTCAGGAAATTCATCAAGGAATACCTCCACCTCCTTCAACGCTTCAATAGACAATAGACAATAGGTGCAGGAGGAGGCCATTCGGCCCTTCGAGCCAGCACCGCCATTCAATGTGATCATGGCTGATCATTCTCAATCAGTACCCCGTTCCTGCCTTCTCCCCATACCCTCTGACTCTGCTATCCTTAAGAGCTCTATCTAGCTCTCTCTTGAATGCTTCGTCAATGGTAGATTGTGTTCCAGGAGTGGAGACAGTGGTTTAGCCATCCTCAAATTCAAAGTACAGATCCTTATTATTGTTCATTATTAAAAAATATATAACTGCACGATGAGTTCCATGGTATATTTTGCTCGGTCTCTTGTAACCGGTCGGTCAACGTACCCACTACAATTCGTGAAAGGGTGTAACAAGACACGACCTCCAACTGCTCCAAAGCCGATTAAATCTCTTTGAAATTAGGTTATTAGGCTTGTGCAGGCAACTGATATCGCCAAATTGTTCACCGATGAAGCCAGCAATCAAAGGTGAGATAACTTGCCGAATGGTCTGCTTTAGTGGCCTTGTCTGGTCGATAAATATTGGGAAGTAAACTGGGCTCTTCACACAGAAAGTGGGTGGGTGTATGGAACAAGCTGCCAGAGGAGGTAGTTGATGCTGGGACTATCCCATCGTTTAAGAAACAGTTAGACAGGTACATGGATAGGATGGGTTTGGAGGGATATGGACCAAGCGCAGGCAAGTGGGACTAGTGTAGCTGGGACATTGTTGGCCGGTGTGGGCGAGTTGGGCCGAAGGGCCTGTTTCCACACTGTATGACTCTATGACTCGATGACTCTGTGGGCTGTAAAGCCCTGCAGCTCTTGAGGGGGGGGGAGGGCAGGTGGAGGTGGGATAGGCAAGTGGAGGGACAACTGCTGGTTGAAACCAAAGACTAGAAGGCTGAGCTATAAGGTGAGAGCGGGAAAATTAAAAGGTGATGTGCGGGGAAAGTTTTTTACACAGAGGGTGGTGGGTGCCAGAGGTGGTGGTGGAGGCAGGTACAATGGTGGCCTTTTAAAGGCTTTGTGGTTGGGACATGGATAGAAATCTCGTGCAGGCAGATGAGATTAGTTTGTCTTGGCATCATGTTTGGCACGGACATGATGGGCTGAAGGGCCTGTTCCCGTGCTCTACCGTTCGGCGTTCCATGTTCTAAACTCGCTGGCTGGTTTTATGCGCTGCAATACTTTGACAGAACACGCGAAGGGCCCTCCTCAGTTCTTTGCACGAATGTGAACTCTGACGACGCTGAGCACAGGTTGTTTGCATTGAATAGTCCCCGACACTTTCACCCAGCACCCAGGCATGCAACTTAAGAACACTCTGCTCCTCTTTTGCGAACAAACATTGCAATGACCACGTGAGATCGTTGATGATTGAGGGCAGAAGTGAGCATTTCATTTCCACCTCACACAATACAGCACGCTCTCAACACCACACTGAAATACGCACTTACTGCTCTGCAAACCTCTGGTGCTTTGAATCTCGGATGTGTGAGTGTTACTACTGGGCCAAACAGGAAATATTCTAAGACTTGAAGACAGTCGATGGATCACAATAACATCTTAAATGCGACAGATATTTCTTCAAACTACAAAATGACTCATTTACAAACCTTTGGTACAGTATCCTCATGGGATGTTTAACCCCTGATGAAGTAAGGGTATTGACCCAAAACGTCACCCATTCCATCTCTCCAAAGATGCTGCCTGTCCTGTCCCACTGAGTTACTCCAGCATTTTGTGTCTATCCCTTCATGGATCTATTTCTTGCTATACTGAACACAGTGACACTCTGTGCCCACAAGGAACACACGATGCTGAAATATCCATGAATAATTTTCACACAACCATTCAATTTACAAAATTTTACTAAATGAAACATTTTCCAGGAATACATCCCTTTTGTAAATAACATCCCTTTGCCTCCAAAGCTGTTACTTCAGCCGTTGACGGCTTCCACCAATGTATTCTTTACGAAGGTATTTATTCACAAAATGCTGGAGTAACTCAGCAGGTCAGGCAGCATCTCGGGTGAGAAGGAATGGGTGACGTTTCGGGTCGAGACCCTTCTTCAGACTTGTATTCTTTATGTATTCTTTACTCCAGATTCCAGCGTCCTCATTTGCCCGTGTCCAAACACTTGTGTTTATGATTTCCTGGTTCATAACATGATTTCTTCAGGATATTCGTTGTTGTAGGGACTAAATAATACATCAGCATTTGCAGGGAGTAGTGAAAGCTCTGCAGCCATTTTGTAATGGACTGTATCCAGCATGCAGTGCGGCAGGAGCCACCAGTAGGCCGTGGTCCCTTGGGGGAGCTGCAGAGCTGGCCCCTGCTCTGAGCATCCGACAGACCGCGGCCTGCAGGGGGCAACCGCGAAACCGGCCCCTGCTGCTGAACAAAAGACCTGGCAGACAGACAGACACAAAATGCTGGAGTAACTCAGCGAGTCAGGCAGCATCTCTGGAGAGAAGCAATGGGTGATGTTTCGAGTTGAGACCCTTCTTCAGATCTCGACCCAAAACGCCATCCATTCCTTCCCTCCAGAGACGCTGCCTGACCCGCTGAGTTACTCCAGCATTTTGTGTCTACCGTCGATTTAAATCAGCATCTGCCGTTCTTTCCTCCGCAAAGGACCTGGCAGACTGCGGCCTGCAGCAAAACCAGCCCCTGCTCTCCCCCCATTGCCAAAGACAGGACCCAGCGCACTGCGGTCTGTAAGGGGGAGCCCACCGAGCCGGTCCCTGCTCGTCACCTGAAGACCAGAGGATGGAGACGGCGACGGACACGAATTATCATGTGATAGGAGCAGAATTAGGCCATTCGGTCCATCAAGCCTACCCCGCCATTCAATCATGCCTAATCTATCTCTCCCTCCCAACCCCATTCTCCTGCCTTCTCCCCATAACTTCTGACACCGGTACTAATCAAGAATCTATCTATCTCTGCCTTAAAAATATCCACTGACTTGATCTCCACAGCCATCTGTGGCAAAGAATTCCACAGATTCACCACCCTCTGACTAAAGAAATTCCTCCTCATCTCCTTGTTAAAAGAACGTCCTTTAATTCTGAGGCTGTGCCCTCTAGTCCTAGACTCTCCCACGAGTGGAAACATCCTCTCCACATCCACTCTATCCGAGCCTTTCACTGTTTTGTAAGTTTCAATGAGGTCCCCCCTCATTCTTCTAAACTGCAGCGAGTCCAGGCCCAGTGCCGGCAAACGCTCATCATATGTTAACCCACTCATTCCCGGGATCATTCTTGAAAACCGGGAATGGTGAGGAGTGAAGCTGGTAGGAGCGGAGAGGGAACCAGGGTCTGGCCGACCCTCAAGATAGGCCCCGGGGGCACGATGGTGGACGGGCGAGCAAAGGGACGTCATGTCCAAGGGAGGCCTTGGCTGATGCCCACTGCAGCCGGGATAGGAAGGATATTCTTGCTATTGAGGGCGTGCAGCGTAGGTTTACTAGGTTAATTCCCAGGAATGGCGAGACTGTCATATGTTGAAAGACTGGAGCGACTAGGCTTGTATACACTGGAATTTAGAAGGATAAGAGGGGATCTTATCGAAACGTATAAGATTATTAATGGGTTGGACACGTTAGAGGCAGGAAACATGTTCCCAATGTTGGGGGAGTCCAGAACAAGGGGCCACAGTTTACGAATAAGGGGTAGGCCATTTAGAACAGAGATGAGGAAAAACCTTTTCAGTCAGAGAGTTGTGAATCTGTGGAATTCTCTGCCTCAGAAGGCAGTGGAGGTCAATTCTCTGAATGCATTCAAGAGAGAGCTAGATAGAGCTCTTAAGGATAGCGGAGTCAGGGAGGTATGGGGAGAAGACAGGAACGGGGTACTGATTGAGAATGATCAGCCATGATCACATTGAATGGCAGTGCTGGCTCGAAGGTCCGAATGGCCTCCTCCTGCACCTATTGTCTATTGTCTATTGCCTGGGGCTAGCCTGGATCAGGTTCCACTCACAAGCACTAGAGCTGGACTTTGAAAATAACACCAAATCCTGGCACCTCTTACATGCGGGCTCAGTGAACTATTTCTTAGGCATGGCAATACTTTGCTGGACTGTATGCAAGAAAGGAATTTCACTGTGCGTTTGCACATGTGACAATAAAAGCACCATTGATTCAAGAGTAAAATTCTCGTTGTTTTTCATTTAGCAATTGGCAAGAAAACCAACAACCAGTTGTACTTACCATGCCTCCGCCACTTACTGATCCACAGAACAACAGTGACACGGGGCTTCATGAATGTCTTCATCCTGCTCTCACTGTCACACATTAAGATTGAGGGGGCTCAGGATTCTCGATGAATGCCACAGAAGGCTGTGGAGGCCAAGTCAGTGGATATTTTTAAGGGCAGACACAGAATGCTGGATTAACTCACCGGGTCAGGCAGCATCTCGGGAGAGAAGGAATGGGTGACGTTTCGGGTCGAGACCCTTCTTCAGACTGATGTCAGGGGGGTGGGACAAAGAAAGGATATAGATGGAGTACATACATCGGCAAAACCAAACGCAGGCTCGGCGATCGTTTCGCTCAACACCTTCGCTCAGTCTGCCTTCACCAACCTGATCTCATGGTGGCTGAGCACTTCAACTCCCCCTCCCACTCCCAGTCTGACCTTTCTGTCATGGGCCTCCTCCAGTGCCATAGTGAGGCCCACTGGAAATTGGAGGAACAGCACCTCATATTTCGCTTGGGCAGCTTGCAGCCCAGCGGTATGAACATTGACTTCTCCAACTTTAGATAGTTCCTCTGTCCCTCTCTTCCCCTCCCCCTTCCGAGTTCTCCCACTGTCTTCCTGTCTCCACCTATATCCTTTTTTTGTCCCGCCCCCCTGACATCAGTCTGAAGAAGGGTCTCGACCCGAAACATCACCCATTCCCTCTCTCCCGAGATGCTGCCTGACCTGCTGAGTTACTCCAGCATCTTGTGATATCCATCATTTCATGAGAGTATGTTACTCAGTGAAGAAAGAAAATAAGAAATCGTGAGAGCTACTAATAAAATGCAACTTAATATAAAACCCATTGGACCAATCAGTCCTTAATGTTTAAATTAAAACTGATTGAATTGTCACATTCAGAGCTGCTGTATATTTTTAGTCCCAATGATTCTAAGATGACTATTGTTGGTCTGACCATGGTAAAAATACATCCTCCTGCTCTCCCTTTAAACTTATCTTTTAGTTGGGAGAAAAATCCTTGTTTTCATCAATGGCAGCTTGTTAAAACTCGACTTATTCCAATAAAGTTCCTTATTTCCTCTCATGGGAAGCCTTCATCTCCGTAGGGTTTATTTTGGCTAAAACTCCAGCGCTGTCTAGACTATGAACAGTTGATGCCAATCCCATTGTAAATTAGCCTTACTGCTGGAGATCTTGTGGTAAGGTGAGCAAAGGCATAGTTTTCTCGGGCTCTCGTACTTTCTTCCCGAGGGGAATAGCTTCAGTGAGCTTCATCTCCATGAGATAGACGATCACAATAGACAATAGACAGTAGACAATAGGTGCAGGAGTAGGCCATTCGGCCCTTCGAGCCAGCACTGGCTGATCATTCACAATCAGTACCCCGTTCCTGCCTTCTCCCCATATCCCCTGACTCCGCTATCCTTAAGAGCTCTATCTAGCTCTCTCTCGAATGCATTCAGAGAATTGGCCTCCACTGCCTTCTGAGGCAGAGAATTCCACAGATTCACAACTCTCTGACTGAAAAGGTTTTTCCTCATCTCCGTTCTAAATGGCCTACCCCTTATTCTTAAACTGTGGCCCCTGGTTCTGGACTCCCCCAACATTGGGAACATGTTTCCTGCCTCTAACGTGTCCAGCCCCTTAATAATCTTATACGTTTCGATAAGATCCCCTCTCATCCTTCTAAATTCCAGTGTATACAAGCCTCGTCGCTCCAGTCTTTCAACATACGACAGTCCCGCCATTCCGGGAATTAACCTAGTAAACCTAGTTAACTCACGTGAAACACTTGAGTTCAATTCAAATTTCCTTTCAGATTTACGTTTATGTGGTTCAAACTTTGATCAAACATCTCTAATTTATTCCTAAAAGGTACTGTTAAATGCTGAATCCCCTTAAGAATGATAATATTTATCCTTTGGCCTTTGTTTTTCAACCACTGAGATTAGGGCAGCACAATGATGCACATACTGAAGCTACTGCCTCTGTTCCAGTGACCTGGCTTCAATCCCGACCTCTTGTGTTGTCTGTGGGCTTCTCATGATCTCTCTGCGACCAGGTGCTCCAGTGTCTTCCCGCATCTCAAAGATGTGTGCGTTGCAGTCTAAGGTACCCCTACGGTGCAGTTGAGCGGTAGAATCTGGGGAAGATAAGAGGTATGTGGGAAGATTAAAATGGGACGAGTGTAAAATGTCTACCCAGCATAGACACAAAATGCTGGAGTAACTCAGCGGGCCAGGCAGCATCTCTGGTGAGAAGGAATGGGCGACGTTTTGTGTCAAGGCCTTTCTTCAGAGCATGGAGTCCATGGGCCTAAGGGCCTGTTTCCATTTGTGTGAATCCATGATTAGAATTTACTTCAGCTCCAATAGTTTAAGATACCAAAACAAAATAGGTTATGTTTTTATTTATAGAACGTGGAACATGGAACATGGAACGTGGAACAGTGCAGCACAAGATCATGCCCTTCGGCCCACAATATCTGTGCTGACTATGAAGTCAAGACCAACTCCTATCTGTCTGCACATAATCCATATTCCTTCCCCCCTGCATATTCATATCCCTATACAAATCTATATACTAAAACTCTTGTTTGTTATCTTGTTTGTGACTGAACTTCAGCCAAAACGGTACACGATAGCGCAACAGTTTTAGGCCCACCTTACTCACCATTGTCACTTTAGTGATAATGCAAGTAGTTTCATTGAAATCGGCGTTATATATTTTTAATTATTCACATTTTAAAGTTTAAAAGGAGGGGAGGGGGAGAGGAGGAGGGAGGGGAGGAGGGGGGGAAGGGGGAGAGAAGGGAGAGGGGAGGGGGGAGGGGAGGGGGAGGAGAGAGTGCTGCACCAATGCAGCAGAGGTTAGGGCCCGACGGATCCACTTGGTCTAGTATTTCTTAAATGCCACTATCGTATCTGCCTCAACTGTCACCCCTTGGGCAGAGGGTTCCAGGCACCTGCCACCCTTACCAACCAACTTGCCTGTGTTTACGTCCCAGTCATTTATACATATCACAAACAGCAGAGATCCCAGCACCGATCCCTGCAGAGCTCTACTGATTACACGCCCGCAACCTGAATATTGACCTTCCACCACAACCCTCTGTCCTCTCTCAGTAAGCCACTTCTGAATCCAGTAAGCCACTTCTGAATGGGTGTTTTATCCCTGCAGTGATGATCCCACTCTGTAGTTATATTGAATTTCTCTGAAGATTATAAACTGTGGTCTCCATCAGTCAGCTCTTGCCACGTTTATTGCTCGTCAGCGATCGATGGAATTAATTTTGGAACGTGTCCACATTAGGAGCCGGCCCCTTTAGTTCCACCAACAAGAGCTGTAGTGTGGTGGTCACGTCTAAGGTGGAGACAGAACGTAGCTGGGTGAGCACCAGGAAGGTTAAAGGCAGTAGGTGGTGAGTGCATGAATCACCTGTGGCTATTCCCCTCAAAATAAAGTCTTAAGGTCGTAAGTGATAGGAGCAGAATTAGGCCATTCGGCCCATCAAGTCTACTCCGTCATTCAATCGTGGCTGATCTATCTCTCCCTCCTAACCTTATTCTCCTGCCTTCTCCCCATAATCCCTGACACCCGTACTGATTGGGGTGGCACGTTGGCACTGCGGTAGAATTGCTGCCTTACAGCGCTTACAGCGGGTTCGATCCTGACTACGGGTGCTGTCTGTACGGAGTTTGTACGTTCTCCCCGTGACCAGGTGGATTTTCTCCGAGATCTTCGGTTTTCTCACACACTCCAAAGACGTCCAGGTTTGTAGGTTAATTGGCCTGGTATAAATGTGAATTGTCCCAAGTGTTTGTAGGGTAGTGTTAATGTGCGGGGATCGCTGGTTGGAGCGGGCTCGGTGGGCCGAAGGGCCTGTATCTCCAAACTAAACTGAACCAAACACAGCGGGGAGCAAGGATAAGTCGGATTAAATTGCATTTATTTCAATGCAATAGGCCTGACAGGTAAAATGGATGAACTCAGAAGATGGATAGCTATGTGGGACTGGGATATTATAGCCGCAACAGACATATAGTGAAGGAAGGGACAGAACTGGCAGAGGTGGATAGAGAGGAGGAGGAGAAGTTTCATATGATTCTACATAACGTCACGATATTAATCCAGGAAGAAATGACTGGAGAGTCGACTAGGAGGGAGCTGCGGGTGGTGACAAACGTGAGGGGTGGGCCGGTAGGAGAGGGACTGGGGTATTGCCTCCAGCACCTTCAGGAGGCACCTCCCAGGACACAGAGACAGACGGGAGAGGAGAGGGACATCGGGTCACAGGCCTGCAGCAGCCTGCCGCCTATCTGGGCTTACCTGGGCTTACCTGGGTATACCTGGGTCAGGGCCGCCCCAGTACTTCCAACGTGTAGATCTGACTTTGGATTTTGAACTGTTTCTTTATAAACGGAGCAAAATTGTGGCGACTGTGCGTTTGTCAGTTATGCAAAAGAGTTTCACTGTGCTGTGAGAAGGCAGGAGAGGGCAGGAGAAATAGGCTGAGGCTCGATAAGGCGCTGGTCAGGCCGCATTTGGAGTACTATGAGCAAATATGGGCCCCATATCAGAGGAAGGATGTGCTGGCTCTGGAGAGGGTCCAGAGGAGGTTTACACGAATGATTCCAGGAATGAGTGGGTGTTTGACAGCACTGGGCCTGTACTCGCTGGAGTTTGGAAGGTTGAGGGGGGACCTCATTGAAACTTACAGAATAATCAAAGGCACAGATAGAGTGGATGTGGAGAGGATGTTTCCACTGGTGGGAAGAGTCTAGGACCAGAGGTCATAGCCACAGAATTAAAGGGCGCTCTTTTGGAAAGGAGGTGAGTAGGAACTTCTTTAGTCAGAGGGTAGTTAATCTGTGGAACTCATTGCCACAGAGGGCAGTGGAGGCCACGTCATTGGATATTTTTAAGGCAGAGATAAGACAAATGCTTGATTAGAACGGGTGTCAAGGGTCATGGGGAGAAGGCAGGAAAATGGGATTAGGAGGCAGAGATCAGCCAAGATTAAATGGCGGAGTAGACTCGATGGGCCGAATGGCCTAATCTACTCCTATAACGTGAACTTGTGAACTTGTGAACGGGGTTGAGACGTACAGGTATGTAGGTTAATTGGCTGGGTAAATGTTAAAAAAATAAAATAAAAGATTGTCCCTAGTGGGTGTAGGATAGTGTTAATGTACGGGGATCACTGGGCGGCACGGACTTGGAGGGCCGAAAAGGCCTGTTTCCGGCTGTATATATATGATATGATATGATATGAGAGGAAATAATAGACCAGCCTTGATCGAATGGCGGAACAGACTCAATGGGCTGAATGGCCTAATTCTGCTCTTATGGCTTATGGGTCTTATGGTCTGCAGAAGCAGTCCAGAGCCAACTACTTTATTGACATGAATAATCGCGCACACAAAACCTAAATCTTTTAGTGTGGTATTACATTTTGACAAACCAAGTGTAGCAACACACAGTTAATACGAGTGTGCACAGATTGAGGAATGCAGTGAATAGATATCCCTGGGAATACATTACAACTCACACATAGATTTTGCAGAATGCTGCCTACTGAGTGAGCAAACTGGGAAGTAGATAGCAGCAGGCACAGACTAGGCATCATAATGCAACCCAGCATGGACTGAAAGAATATAACACCATATATCAAGAGGACAAAGACAAAGAGTGCAGTGTATAAAAACTCAAAACCAATCCCGTTGTACTTATAATCTACATAGATTTGAGTAAGGTCTATCAAATAGTTTATAATTTGCCTTAATGACCTTCCGCTCATTCTAATTTCTGATTTACTTAGAGTTGTAAAGTCTGAGGGTCATACAGTATGGAAACAGGCCCTTCGGCCCAACTCGTCCATACTGAGCCAAGATGCCCCATCCATGCTAGTCGGATCTCAGTCCAGCGTCTTTTAAACCCTGTTATAGTGCCTGCCTCAACTACCTCCTCGAGCAGCTCATTGCATCTACTCACTACCCTCTCAACATAAAGTTGCCCCTCAGGTTCCTATTAAATCTTGGCCTTCTCGCCTTAAACCTACGTCCTCGGGTTTTTGTTTCCCCTTTCCTCGCAAAAAGACTCTGTATTATACATATATATTTATACACCCCTACAAGATCGCCTCTCAGTCTTTTGCACACTGAGGGATAAAGTCCTGGCCTGCCCATCCCTTCCCCATAGCTCTGCCCCTCACATCCTGGCAACAGCCTCGTAAATCTTCTCTGCGCTCTTTCCAATTAATGGCTTCTTTTCTATAGCAGGGTGACCAAAACTGAACACAGTACTCCAAATGCGGCATCACCAATGTCTTGTACACCCGTCTTATACTCAGTACCCCGACCGATGAAGGCCAATGTACCAAAAGCCTTCTTTATCACCCCGTTTATCTGTGACACCACTTTCAGGGAACTATGCACCTGAACTCCTAGATCCCTTTGTTTACAACATTCCCAAGGGCCGTGCCATTCACCGTGAAGGTCCTGCCCTGGTTTGACTTCACAAAATGCAACACCTCACACTTATGTGCATTAAAGTCCATTAGCCATTTCTCAGCCCACTTGCCAAGCTGAACAAGAATATGCTATAAACTTTGGTAACCATCTTCACTGTTAACAATACCACCCACTTTAGTGCCGCCACCTGCAAACTTTCTAATCATGTCTTGCACATTCTCATTCCAATCATTGATATAAACTACAAACAGCAATGGGCCCAGCACCAATCTCCTTATCCTACCTCTGTGAACTGTGGACGACCTGATTCTAATCGTGTGCAGCCTTTCCGCTGACTGGATCGAACGCAACACGGACGATTTTCACTGGAGCTCAGTACGCGTGACAATAAACTAGACTCAAACTAAAACTAAAAACACCACTAGTCACAGGCCTCCAGTCTGAAAAACACCCTTCCACCATCAACCTCTGCTTCCTTCCATGAAGCCAATTCTGTTAGTGTAAGAAAATAACTGCAGATGCTGGTACAAATCGAAGGTATTTATTTCACAAAATGCTGGAGTAACTCAGCAGGTCAGGCAGCATCTCAGGAGAGAAGGAATGTCTGAAGTCTGAAGAAGGGTCTCGACCCGAAACGTCACCCATTCCTTCTCTCCTGAGATGCTGCCTGACCTGCTGAGTTACTCCAGCATTCTGTAACAGTTAGCTAGCTTTCCCTGGATCCCACGTGATCTAACCTTAAGGAGCACTGATTTACCCAGGCGGGAATTAAACAAACGCTGATTCTCTCTCTTGAGAACTGGCAGAACACCATCCGCTCCCTTCCTCGCCACCACTCCCACCTTCTCTTCCAACCCCCACCTTTCACCCCAGTCCTG